>NC_135855.1:10129339-10217942 GCF_031162955.1 Sander vitreus | reverse complement strand
TGAATGACCTGCAGAGAGCTGGGACCAAAGTAACAAAGGCTACCATCAGTAACACACTAAGCCGCCAGGGACACCAAATCCTGCAGAGCCAGACGTGTCCCCCTGCCAGTACATGTCCAGGCCCGTCTGGAGTTTGCTAGAGAGCATTTGGATGATCCAGAAGAGGATTGGGAGAATGTCATATGGTCAGATGAAACCAAAATAGAACTTTTTGGTAAAAACTCAACTCGTCGTGTTTGGAGGGGAAAGAATGCTGAGTTGCATCCAAATAACACCATACCTACTGTGAAGCATGGGGGTGGAAACATCATGCTTTGTGGCTGTTTTTCTGCAAAGGGACCAGGACGACTGATCCATGTAAAGGAAAGAATGAATGGGGCCATGTATCGTGAGATTTTGAGTGAAAACCTCCTTCCATCAGCAAGGGCATTGAAGATGAAATTTGGCTGGGTCTTTCAGCATGACAATGATCCCAAACACATCGCCCAGGCAACGAAGGAGTGGCTTCGTAAGAAGCATTTCAAGGTCCTGGAGTGGCCTAACCAGTCTCCAGATCTCAACCCCATAGAAATCTTTGGAGGGAGTTGAAAGTCTGTGTTGCCCAGCGACAGCCCCTAAACATCACACCTCTAGAGGAGATCTGCATGGAGGAATGGGCCAAAATACCAGCAACAGTGTGTGAAAACCTTGTGAAGACTTACAGAAAACGTTTGACCTCTGTCATTGCCAAAAAAGGGTATATAACAAAGTATTGAGATGAACTTTTGTTATTGACCAAATACTTATTTTCCACCATAATTTGCAAATAAATTCATTAAAAATCCTACAATGTGATTTTCTGGATTTTTTTTTCTCATTTTGTCTCTCATAGTTGAAGTGTACCTATGATGAAAATTACAGGCCTCTCTCATCTTTTTAAGTGGGAGAACTTGCACAATTGTTGGCTGACTAAATACTTTTTTGCCCCACTGTATATTAATATTTGCCATTACTGTTAGAATTAAACATTTAGATGTAATATGGAGTTTGTGTGACATCTCTTATGCTGCGCCGAACTGCAGCAAACAAACCATGAACAAAGTAACTACTAAAGATTAAAACCTTAAGTAAGGACTGAAAATGTCCATTAGGATTTTTAAAAGTGGGGTTAAGAAAATAACCCTGTGTGTGGTGTTGAATAGGAACATTTATGGGGGGAAGCCTCTCTTCTAAGAGAGGGCCCTCATTTACAATGGTTTCAGCATAAGCCTCATCCATAATCATCCAAAACTAAATTGACCCCCGACTTAACTGATTACCATCAATTTTGGCTTTTCAAAACTAAAAACTATATAAAATTAGCACAGAAAACGTATTTTAAATTAGAAGAAAAATATATATATAGAATAGAATATTCATCGGCTGAGTCAGCCCTCTCGCATCATTTATACATTACCTTGATGTGAATGAACCATTGAGTTTCTGCTCCAATTAAGAAGTAACTTTATTTCACTCAAGCATACAGTAATCCTAAAATAGAGTATAGGACTCACTTCCTTAAAACAGTACTTCAGTGAGATGTTTTTTCTGCACCCAGGAAGCAGTTTTATAATGTACATGTTATAACACACTCCTTTTAATATTACTTGTGATTGATCTTAATGTTATTTTGGATCGTCCCTCTTGGTTTGCTTTGCTTCCAGGTGAGTTTGGAGTTTAAGTAGCTCCTCCATCACTTCTTCTACCGATTGCACCCTCTCTGTGTTTGAAATTCGCTCCTCCACTTCCCTGTAGTTTTGGTTATCTTGTCGGAAATTCTTCATCTCGGCGAGTATGGTTTTCAGTCTGACCTCCGTGTCTGCTTCGTCATCTTTTTCATTTGCATTAGCTGGCGAGCTACAGCTAGCTGGGGACGACTCTCGGCTCCGGTTTTTGTCGATGTTCTGTGCAAAGAAGACCATGCACAGGAGATGGTGAGATTAAAGGTACACTGTAGGATTTAAATGGATTTATTAGCAGAAATGGAATATAGTGTTAAGAACTTTTTTAGTAGTGTACATGTTTCAGTACAGTAGCCCAGAATTGACAAACCAAAACATTGGCTCTAGGAGGTCCTTTGGCCTTTTTATAGCAACGATACTAAATGTAACCAATCTATGACTTTCAGTCAAGTAAAACAATGAATCATACAACGACATTGCAAGTGTATCATTTTTTACTTCACCCAAAAATGAGGACAATTGAAGGACATGCATATATATGTCACGTCTGAGAGACAGGGACTCCACAGTGGGATTTCCCTCAGCTGACAAGGGGGGAGATGTGCCCTCTGTCCTTAGAGGGGTGACAGTTCCAGGTCCTGACAAAGGACTTTGCAGATCTGTATACATTCATCTTGTATACATGGAATGAAGACCTAACCCACACCGAAGAGGTGAAAAGCACTTGAAAGGTCAATAAAGCCCTCTTCCTCCAAGCTGTGAAGCAAACTGTAGTACTGAGATGTTACAGCACTCAAATATAATATCTCTCCACAGGCATTCCACTCTAGAAGTAACAAGATAAAGTGGTCACATGCAGTATAAGTATTTTACATATTTTTCCTTTTTTGGCATAACAACATGCATACTATACTGTTGTATGAGTGGGAACCCCCTGGTTGTGGACACTTTTACTAGCAATAAAGCTGCCATGACCGGTCCCTCGCACAGTAAACATGTTGCATCTTGCGATGTCCACGTTTTCCACCCCTTGATTAGCTTGTACTTTAAATGAGGCAGAGAGGTGTGATATGTTTTGTTTGTGAATGTTTTTTTTCTTAGTTGACAAAGTACTGTTTACATCTGGCAAGAAGGAGAAGGTCCGTGCCTTGATGGCCATCCATGTTTCTGCACAGCATCCATGAAACACCCTAAGGCAGTCTCTGCCTAATTATTCCCAGCTGCATTAAGTTACAAAATCTGTTTAGGAATAGGATTTAAGATGACTTATGTGCATGAGTAATGACTGAAAATGCAAATACTGTGAAAATGTAGAGTAAATAGAAAAAAAAGATTAGGACTACCTTCCTCAAATCAAAATGTAGGCTAAATAATGGAAAAACAACAACTGATCAACTTGTGTTTGGTGTCTGTGGACAAGAGACAATGGAGCTGGAACAGAGTGTGTCCATCTGGTGATGCATGTTACTTGGATTGGGCTATTGGCTAAGGGGGACTTGATAGATGTTTTTACAGAACTTTGTGTGGAAAGTGATCGTTTGTTCCCGTTTTATCAAATTAATTAAGTCCACAAATTCAACTTACAAAGTGGGTCAAGAAATTGATACAAATTGAACGTTATATTAGTAAGATTTTAATTGCAATGTAGATTTTAATATTTTTATATATTTAATATTTTTTAATATTTTCTCTCTTTTATCTCTGTTAGTCAGACGCTCTGTACCAGATAATGGATTAACTCCAGTGGATCCTCAATCAAGGAAACTCCCACTTCATAGCTGAACTCAAGAACCACTGGGGAGCTTTTATGAGAAGGCACAGTTTTATGGAGTTTTCAAAAAAGTCATAAGGCATCCGTTGTCGGATAAAGGTAATTGCAGACTTTGAGAATCCCATTTTAGTATAAAGCTTTGCTCAGTATAGCTCAGCTTGTTCTGTTTAACAGCTGCATTCGGAGGCGCGATTGGCACAAGGAACCAAAGCCCAACCCGGAACTGGAAACTCCCTTACCAGTGTATGTGGGACTTAGTGTTCATGCCAAGACACAAAGAAAAGACCTCATTGAAACACTCCTTCACCTTGGACTCATTATCATATGATAGAGTGTTGGACATCACCACAGCAATGGGCAACCATGTCAGTGAGCTGTATCACAGAGAGCAGTGGTGTGTCCAACAATATTGAGTGAAGGATTGTTCTCAACAGCTGCAGTGGACAACATAAACCACAACCCTAGTTCTACACCTTCAACTGGCTCTTCCATGGCACAGGAATTTCACTATTCCAGCATCCCACCAGCCAAAATAATGGGATTGACCGCAGAGTGGGATGTGACCTTAATTCATCATCCCTCTCAAGGAGAATCTTTGACCTGCCAGCATATTTCACCACCATTCAACCTACCTACCTGAGTAATACAGAAACAACTATCCCTAAAGCCATCGGTCCAGTCCAGGGAAATAAATCTGCAATGTGAAATCATGAACCAGTATCCTAATGTTGTAAAGTAGCTGTATAAGTAAAGTATCATTACTATTTTTTACTGAATGTTTGTTCATTCTCATTCAGGTGGCTTGAGTCAGTGATAAACCTGTATAATACATCTCCTGGGCAGCTTTTCATGCCAATCAGCTGCAAGCAACCAAGCTCACCTCTGCTATCTCAGCTCTCCTTCCCCTATTCCTTGATGACTCCACATCAGTGGATATGATTCATCATGCAATGAATGTCATCAATCAAGCAGTACAGAGGGTAAATCCAAGTTCAAATTCAACATTCATTTTCAGTCCTGAAGCGGACAGAAAACCATTGGAGCGAGAAAACAGAAACAGCATTTGCCATGCACAAATATGAGAAATTTACCTCACACTGGGAAATTCACTATGTAATGCCCCATAAGTCTGATTTTGTTTTAACAGATCATTAGTTATGTTTTAGAGGCAAGACTACTACCTAACTGTTCACAGTTCTCTTCAATTCTATTTAATTACTTCTTTGTAGGTGTGTACTTTTGAAATTGACTAATTGACCTGCTGTATCATTCATGGAAGGCGAGCACACACAGTAGCTACGATACATGCTGTGGAAATGTTTGGCATTAAATGCTTAAAAAAAAAGAACGGCCACCAATTACTGCCTCACTGCTTGGAAAGAACCAATGAAATGCCTTCTTGCCACGCTGCGCATACTCTACCACACCTATGTACGAGCCTGAGCTCAATTTGTGTCATCACCGCCGGAGTCACTGCATGGAGAATGGAGAAAACTCAGCAAAAGTTGCCACTGTTGCGCTTACTTGCAACCGCCCACCCTGCTAAACCCCCCAAAAAAACGAGACTCAGACTGAAAAAGCAACGATAAAAAAGGCTGCGGATACAGCTAGAGGACAAACTACTACTAGTAAAGGTGTTTGGATTTTTTTGTTTTCAGGAAATACCCAATGCTAACGTTAGCTTCCCTGTCGATCTAGGCTCGTAACCAACATTAGCATATTCCTATCTAACAAAACGCTAATTTCGCTGGATAAAACACATCAGGTAAGAAGACATTACATGTGTTGTGGAACATAGTTAAGCTAGCTAGCTAGCGAGCAAACCAAGCCTCTCTATGAAGGGAAGAAGTTGAACCTATAACTAAGTTAGATATCCTTCAGTGATTCACATTAACTGCTAAAGTAAACTGGGTCTGTCAGCAAAATTCGCTTGACAATTGAATGGAAACATGGCTATTGTCTCGTTTCTGAGAGCAGCATTTCATTATGGTAGGGAGCGCTTCTGTATTTATGATTTAACTGTCAACCTCATCCTTTTCAGGGAATTAAAAACTTTCACGTCAGCTGAGTGGCTCTCGTGTTACTGCAAGAAAACAGCCCTGACAGAACAACAGTGACACAAATGTGATGATACTGATCTACAGGGACTACCTCAGTCTCCATTTTCACACTGCTGCACAGTGGGGAGGCCTCGATGGAATTAATGTCAAGATCACATGACAAAAATGCTAACAAATGCTGATTATCCTCTCAGTAAATATCTCCAGATGTCTAAGATAACGCAGCTCCAGTGTCAATGCAAACGCCAACCCACAGAAAGAGATGCAGGCTGTGGTGGTGGACCAGCAGCCTCAGGCGCTTTCTATATTTCCTTTTCACACATTTGAAACATGAATTAGTTAATATGTGTACTTTAGTTAATTGTTGTGAAATCAACAATAACTAGATTTCTACCAACGGTTATGGCATTAATCAATGCATGATAAATCAGTCAATTTTGGGACAAAAAAGGCCGCGAAATCCTGAAGAGGCTGATTAATGCAAGCTAGGCAGAAGCGCTGTGAAGCGGAACTATTTTTGTTCGCGCATTTTGCAGTCTCCTCTATTTTCTTCCGCGAGCGAAAGTGTCACCCAACGAAACCCTCACGGGGAGACAGAGATAGTCTGTAGAGCAGTGTTTCTCAAACTCCCAAAATATCCCAAAAAACAATAGGCCTCCTACTTCAACAATATATTACCAATTACAGCCACATTTAATGCCTTTTACAAACAGCTGACTTTCTCATTGTCTGCACTGCGCAACTAGCTTTAGACTGAGACATTGTTTCTATGTAAATGTGTAATCATTTTACACAGATTCTTATAAAACAAAACATAATAGACATCACAAATACTTTTGATCAGGCCAACACCAGAAAATAGAAGGCATGGAGTTTAATTGCAGGAATTCTTGGAAAGAATACTAGATAATAAATTGTGATTGTTCTGTAAAGTACTTGTAGAGACAATAAAATCTGAGTGCCGACAGCGGCGAACGCCCTATTGAAACTGAAGGAATTATTATTATTCCTTCTTTCTTCCTGCAAATGAATTGCATTTTTGAGGGGCTTAACGGACTCAAAAACTCACCAAAATTGGCGGTCGCATCAAGCCTGGTGAAAATGTACGTATTTTAAGGGTTTCGGGAATAGGTGCACAAAAATGGCTCGCTCGCGCCCCCTACAAAACATAAGAAATTGAGCCCCTGCAGTATGTAGACTAACATAGACTAACGAAACATGGTACACATATGTAGCATGTCAAGACGTACAAAAAAGCTCATTAGAGCCATAGCCTAAACCCAACAAGTTTGAAATTAGTGTAATTTTGGCCATTTCCACATCGTCGTACTTTAACAAACTCCTCCTAGATATTTCATCCGATCAACTTCAAATTCGGTCTGTGTCATCTAAAGACCTCAACGATGAAAAGTTATTAAAAGCAAAATCTTTCGTCGAACGGTGTGGGCGTGGCGTGACGGCCATTTTGGGTGTTAAGCGATGAACGAAGAAGTTGTTGTAACTTGAGTGTACATTGTCATATCTGCCTGAAATTTCTCACGTTTGACTGAGTCCTGGCCTGAGGACATATATAGGCCAAAATTGACTTTTGGTTATAGCGCCCCCCCGCTGGCAACAGGAAATCAGCCTTATATGACAAACATCATCCGATTTACATGAAACTTATAATATGTGGTCTACATGTGATACTGGGCCGCCCCTTATACTTTAACCACGCTCACGTACTCAGGCCACGCACCCCTTGCATAACATTTGAACCGTTTAAGGTAGAGTCTTGTGTGAGGTGTCATTGGACTCAGCAGACAGTTCCTTCTTCATTCCTGATGATTTGGCCCGCCCCATATGCTTAAGCCACGCCCCCTTTCATAACATTTGAACCGTTTAAGGTAGACCATTGTGTGAGGTATCATTGAACTCAGCAGAGTTCCTTCTTCATTGGTGATGGTTTGGCCCGCCCTCTATGCTTAAGCCACGCCCCTTTCATAACTGGTGACCCATTTAAGGTAGAGTCTTGTGTGAGGTATCATTGAACTCAGCAGAGACTTCCTTTATCATTGGTCATGGTTTGGCCCGCCCGCTATGCTTTAACCACGCCCCCTTTCACAGCTAATTAACTGTATTACGTAGTCTTGTGTGAGCTATCATTGAACTCAGCAGAGAGTTCCATTTTCATTGGTGACGATTTGCAGTGTCCGAGTGTCGTGCAAATGCACGGCCACAAGGAGTGGCGTCCGCCTGTAACCCCAACGTGCAAGGAGGTGCGAGGGCCCGTCCAACGCTGCTTGCAGCTTTAAGATGGTTTTCAATTGATTGCAACATGCTCATTAACATTAGAAAATAATTTGCGATTTCGTATTTTTGACCCTCTGAATTTACCATTGGACACACCCAGGCATCAAATGGGAGGCTCCAGGGATGCAGGTCCTACAAGGAGGCCAGGAAGGAAACCAATCATCCCCCTAGTCATCTCCTTTCCCCCTTTTTCACACTGCTTCCATTAGGACACAGATGCAGGTCGTTGGCCTGAAGATGCTCCGCTACAGTAGCAGTTTTGTGCCTTCTGCCATATCATCGTTAAATGAAGCTGCACCTCGCTGATTGTCCATCCATCCATCCATCTTCATCCGCTTATCCGGGGTCGGGTCACGGGGGTAGCAGCTCCAGCAGGGGACCCCAAACTTTCCTTTCCCGGGCCACATTAACCAGCTCCGACTGGGGGATCCCGAGGCGTTCCCAGGCCAGGTTAGAGATATAATCCCTCCACCTAGTCCTGGGTCTCCCCCGAGGCCTCCTCCCAGCTGGACGTGCCTGGAACACCTCCCTAGGGAGGCGCCCAGGGGGCATCCTTACCAGATGCCCGAACCACCTCAACTGGCTCCTTTCGACGCAAAGGAGCAGCGGCTCTACTCCGAGCTCCTCACGGATAACTGAGCTTCTCACCCTATCTCTAAGGGAGACGCCAGCTACCCTCCTGGGGAAACCCATTTCGGCCGCTTGTACCCTGGATCTTGTTCTTACGGTCATGACCCAGCCTTCATGACCATAGGTGAGGGTAGGAACAAAAACTGACCGGTAGATTGAGAGCTTTGCCTTCTGGCTCAGCTCTCTTTTTCGTCTAACGGTGCGATAAATTGAATGTAATACCGCACCTGCTGTGCCGATTCTCCGACGAATCTCCCGCTCCATTGTCCCCTCACTCGCGAACAAGACCCCAAGGTACTTGAACTCCTTCACTTGGGGTAAGGACTCATTCCCTACCTGGAGAAGGCACTCCATCGGTTTCCTGCTGAGAACCATGGCCTCCGATTTAGAGGTGCTGATACTCATCCCAGCCGCTTCACACTCGGCTGCGAACCCGATCCAGTGAGTGCTGAAGGTCACAGGCCGATGATGCCATCAGGACCACATCATCTGCAAAAAAGCAGCGATGAGATCCCCAGCCCACCGAACTGCAACCCCTTTCCACCCCGACTACGCCTCGATATCCTGTCCATAAATACTACAAACAGGATTGGTGACAAAGCGCAGCCCTGGCGGAGGCCAACTCTCACCTGAAACGAGTCTGACTTACTGCCGAGAACCCGGGCACAGCTCTCGCTTTGGTCGTACAGAGATTGGATGGCCCTGAGAAGGGACCCCCTCACCCCGTACTCCCGCAGCACCTCCCACAGTATCTCCCGGGGGCACCCGGTCATACGCCTTCTCCAGATCCACAAAACACATGTAGACTGGTTGGGCATACTCCCAGGCTCCCTCCAGGATCCTTGCAAGAGTAAAGATCTGGTCCGTTGTTCCACGACCAGGACGGAATCCGCATTGTTCCTCTTCAACCTGAGATTCGACTATTGACCGAACCCTCCTTTCCAGCACCTTGGAGTAGACTTTACCGGGAGGCTGAGAAGTGTGATACCCCTGTAGTGGCACACACCCTCTGGTCCCCCTTTTTTAAAGGGGAACCACCACCCCGGTCTGCCACTCCTTAGGCACCGTCCCAGACTTCCACGCAATGTTGAAGAGGCATGTCAGCAAGACAACCCCTCCACACCCAGAGCTTTAAGCATTTCTGGGACGGATCTCATCAATTCCTGGGGCTTTGCCACTGTGGAGTTGTTTAACTACCTCAGCAACCTCCACCAGGGAAATTGATGCCAATCCCCCCTCATCCTCCAGCTCTGCCTCTACCATAGAGGCGTATTAGTCGGATTTAGGAGTTCCTCAAAGTGCTCCTTCCACCGCCCTATTACCTCCTCAGTTGAGGTCAACAGCGTCCCATCCTTACTGTACACAGCTTGGATGGTTCCCCGCTTCCCCCCTCCTGAGGTGGCGAACGGTTTTCAGAAGTACCTTGGTGCCGACCGAAAGTCCTTCTCCATGTCTTCTCCGAACTTCTCCCACACACGCTGCTTTGCCTCTTTCACGGCAGAGGCTGCAGCCCTTGAAAGTCTGTCGGACAGGGGCCTCCTCCAGACGTTCCCAATTTACCCGCACTACCCGTTTGGGCTTACCAGGTCTGTCAGAGTCTTCCCCCACCCCTGACCCAACTCACCACCAGATGGTGATCGGTTGACAGCTCCGCCCCTCTCTTCACCCGAGTGTCCAAAACATACGGCCTCAGATCAGATGAAACGATTATAAAATCGATCATTGACCTTTGGCCTAGGGTGCTCTGGTACCAAGTACACTTATGAGCATCCCTATGTTCGAACATGGTGTTCGTTATAGGCAATCCATGACTAGCACAGAAGTCCAACAACAAACAACCACTCTGGTTTAGATCAGGGAGGCCGTTCCTCCCAATCACGCCTCTCCATGTGTCTCCATCATTACCCACGTGCGCGTTGAAGTCCCCCAGCAGAACGATGGAGTCCCCGACTGGAGCCCCATGCAGGACTCCACTCAAGGTCTCCAAGAAGGCCGAAAACTCCGAACTCTTGTTTGGTGCATATGCACAAACAACAGTCAGAGTTTTCCCCCCCACAACCCGCAGGCGTAGGGAGGCGACCCTCTCGTCCACCGGGTTAAACTCCAACGTAGCGGCGCTCAGCCGGGGGCTTGTGAGTATCCCCACACCCGCCCGGCGCCTCACACCCTGGGCAACTACGGAGAAGAAAAGAGTCCAACCCCTATCCAGGAGTATGGTTCCAGAACCAAGACTGTGCGTAGAGGTAAGCCCCACCAGATCTAACCGGTAGCGCTCCACCTCCCGCACAAGTTCCGGCTCCTTCCCCCACAGAGAGGTGACATTCCACGTCCCCAGAGCCAGCCTCTGCTGCCCGGGTCTGGTCCGTCGAGGCCCCTGACCTTCACTGCCACCCATGTGGCAGCGCACCCGACCAGCGGTTCCTCCCACAGGTGGTGGGCCCATGGGATGGAGAGATGTCCGCCACGTAGCTTTTTCGGGCTGTGCCCGGCCGGGCTCCGTGGCAAACCCGGCCACCAGACGCTCGCTGACGAGGCCTCCATCTGGGCCTGGCTCCAGACGGGGGCCCCGGGCTTCCTCCGGGCAGGGTCACTTCATCCCTTCCTCGATGTTTCATAGGATTTTTGATTCGCTGATTGTGTGTTATTTATATGATGTTTATACTGTGCACACAGTGCAGTGGAACTGACTTGAGGGATCTGTGCATTATAAGGTGTTTAGGGGTGAAGGTGTCAATGTTTTCTCTATGTGTAGTATGTATGTATGTATGTTTGTTTGTGAGGCCCTGTACAGACTGTGAAAACTAATTTCCCCAGTGGACAATAAAGACTATATGTTACCCCAAATTGTTATTTCAAAAAAGTAATTTATTTTCAAAAACTAATAATGCATTGTGATGTTAAATTAAACAAAGTTCCACACATACATATTCTCAATTCATGTTTCCTTTTGTGTCTAGCTATTAACATTTATCAACCACAAAATTAGCACATTGTGTTTTTAAATAATGATTTATGGAAAAAAATGAAAAAGGTTCCTCTTTGTAAATGGTTTATTTATTGTCTTTCACAACAGTACAAGTGAAAATACACCAAATGCAAATTTATTATAAATTATACTGTATTTATTTTTTATATTGTCTATGTGGATGGACTGAGCTGTAATTCCTACAGCACTTCCTGAGAATCCCGGCCGGTTGGAGACACATAGCCATGGTTCTTAAATTACTGGAAAAACTGAGCAACTAGTCCAATTGATATGAATGACTGCATTGCATTGTGGGATATATAAATGCCTTTGTATAGTTTCCTGTCTTACAGATTGATTGATTAAAGCGGCGGTTATAGTTGTTGTTGTCATGATTGTGAGTTCTGTTTCCTGTTTTATTTTGAAGTCCGTCTTGTCTAGTTTACTTCCTGTCTTTAGTTTTCCCTCCCTTGTGATTGCCCTAATGTGTTTCACCTGTTTGCCCAGCCTAGTGTCACCTGTCCCTCGTTAGTCCTCGTTACCTGGTTTATTTAGTCTCTGTGTTGTCGTTGTCTGATCATTTCATTCTGTTTGCTGTCGTTTAGTTCCTGGCTGTGCGGATTATTGCTCCTAGTAAGTGTGTTCCTCTCTTTAATAAATCTCTTTAACTGCATTTGGGTCCAAGCTTCACCTTCCATCAGACAGAATGATCCGACCACAAATGGACTCAGCAGGTATGGAGTTTATACCATTCATTCACCCGGAGGAAGGGAAAACATGGCTCCCAGCGCCATGCCCTGCATCAACCTCTTGTTGGACCAGAGCTGACCTGTCTACCTGAGCCTGAGCTGACCAGTGTTCCAGAGCCTCAGCTGTCCAGTGGTTCCAAGCCTGTGCTGTGCAACGGACATGTGCCGGTGCTGTGCAGCGGCCCTGAGCCCATGCTGTCCAGCGGTCCCAAGCCTGTGCTGTCCAGCAGTTCTGAGCCCGAGGTCTCCAGCGACCCCGAGTCTGACCAGTGTTACTGTTCCTGAGTCTACCAGTGTTCCCGAGTCCGAGTTGACCATTGTTCCTGAGCTGACGTGCAGCCTTCTAGATGCTCCGCAGACGTACAGCATCTCAGCTGACGTCCAGCCATCCAGAGTCTCCGATGACAGCTCTTCAAGAGTCTTCCAGTCGTCCAGAGTCTTCGATGACCGTTCTCCCAGAGTCTACGTCGACTGACCTCCCACAGTCTGCGCTGACTGTTCACCTAGAGTCTATGCTGACCAGTCTCCAGTGCCTTCGTTGACCGCGGCCCCAGAGACTTTGCTGTTGCCCGACACCTCAAAGACTATGCCCTTCCCCGGTACCCCTGAGACTTCACCTGTCTCTGGCATCCCAGAGACATTGCCTTTGCCCTGCCCCCCAGAGACTTTGCCTTTGTCGGTCCGACCGACTCCTGCCCCCCATGTTTTGTCGGTAGTCTGGCCGACTTCTGCTCCAGTTACCCTGTCGGTGGATTTGCCGACTTCTGATCCTGTTGCCTGTTCCTAATCCTGTTGCCTTGATTCCTGTGACTGTTCCAGTTACCTTATCGGCGGACCCACCAACTCGTGATCCTGTTACCTTGTTGGCAGACACTGGCCCAGCTGACCCGTCGCCTGTCTCCAGCCCAGCTGACCCATTGCCTGCCCGGCCCACAGAGGGGTTTAGCCTTCGCTGGCCCGCCAGGTATCCGGAGGGATTCAGCCTTAGCCGTCCTGCTTGTCCGCCTGAGGGACGCTGCCTTCGCCGCCGGCCTCCAGAGGGGATTCGGCTTCGCAGCCAGCCTTCAGAGGGATATCGCCTTCGCCTCCGGCTTTCTGAGGGGATTCCCCTTCGCCGCCGGCCTCCAGTGGGGTTTCACCTTTGTCGCTAGCCTCTTGAGAGTCCTCGACGACCTGCTTGGCCTCCAGAGGGATTTCTGCTCTGCATCTGGAGGGGTTCCATTGTCACTGCTGTCCGCAGCCCTGGCCCACGTGCCTAGCTGGCACGTCGGTTCGCAAGCTCTACGGTCCTCTGTTCCCGAACTCTGCTGTCGCCTGTCCAGTGACTTTGTTGTTTTTTGTTATCCCTACCCTCCGTGGTTGACCTTTTGCTCGCCCTTCCTCCGGTCCCCCTCCACCCTCCCTGGGCTGGTTTGCCTTTTGTGGACATTTTTTGTTTTGCTCTTTCTTTGGGCCGTCTGGGATCAGTCCCGTCTTGTCTCCCTTGTCTTGTCTAGTTTAGTTTACTTCCTGTCTTTAGTTTTCCCTCCCTTGTGATTGCCCTAATGGGTTTCACCCGTTTGCCCAGCCTAGTGTCACCTGTCCCTTGTTAGTCCTCGTTACCTGGTTTATTTAGTCTCTGTGTTGTCTTTGTCTGGTGTCGGATCATTTCATTCTGTTTGCTGTCATTTACCTATCGTTTAGTTCCTGGCTGTGTGGATTATTGCTCCTAGTAAGTGTGTGTTCCTCTCTCTTTAAATATCTTTAACTGCATTTGGGTCCAAGCTTCACCTTCCACCTGACAGTTTTAAAAATATAACAAAGCGATACAGCTCCTATGCTGCAGTCCCGACTGATGGAAAAAATACGTGGCACAGACAGGAAATATAGTGGTGTGAAAAAGTGTTTGCCCCCTTCCTCATTTCCTGTTCCTTTGCATGTTTGTCACACTTAAGTGTTTCGGAACATCAAACCAATTTAAACAAAAGTCAAGGACAACACAAGTAAACACAAAATGCAATTTGTAAATGAAGGTGTTTATTATTAAAGGAGAAAAAAAATCCAAACCATCATGGCCCTGTGTGAAAAAGTGATTGCCCCCCTTGTTAAAACATACTATAACTGTGGTTGTCCACACCTGAGTTCAATTTCTCTAGCCACACCCAGGCCTGATTATTGCCACACCTGTTCACAATCAAGGCATCACTTAAATAGGAGCTGCTTGACACAGTAAGGTCCACCAGAAGATCCTTAAAAGCTACACATCATGCCGAGACCCAAAGAAATTCAGGAACAATTGAGAAAGAAAGTAATTGAGATCTATCAGTCTGGAAAGGGTTATAAAGCCATTTCCAAAGCTTTGGGAATCCAGCGAACCACAGTGAGAGCCATTATCCACAAATGGCGAAGACATGGAACAGTGGTGAACCTTCCCAGGAGTGGCCGGCCGCCCAAAATTACCCCAAGAGCGCAGCGACGACTCATCCAAGAGGTCACAAAAGACCCCCACAACAACGTCCAAAGAACTGCAGGCCTCACTTGCCTCAGTTAAGGTCAGCGTTCATGCCTCCACCATCAGGAAAAGACTGGGCAAAAATGGCCTGCATGGCAGAGTTCCAAGGAGAAAACCACTGCTGAGCAAAAAGAACATCAAAGCTTGTCTCAATTTCTCCAGAACACATCTTGATGATCCCCAAGACTTTTGGGACAACATTCTGTGGACCGATGAGACAAAAGTGGAACTCTTTGGAAGGTGTGTGTCCAAGTATATCTGGCGTAGAAGGAACACTGCATTTCATAAAAAGAACATTATACCAACTGTAAAATATGGTGGTGGTAGTGTGATGGTCTGGGGGCTGTTTTGCTGCTTCAGGACCTGGAAGACTTGCCGTGATAAAAGGAACTATGAATTCTGCTGTCTACCAAGAGATCCTGAAGGAGAATGTCCGACCATCTGTTCGTGTACTCAAGCTGAAACGAACTTGGGTTCTGCAGCAGGACAATGATCCTAAACACACCAGCAAGTCCACCACCGAATGGCTGAAGAAAAAACTAAATGAAGACTTTGGAGTGGCCTAGCCAAAGTCCTGACCTGAATCCTATTGAGATGTTGTGGTATGACCTTAAAAAGGCCGTTCATGCTCGAAAACCCTCTAATGTAACTGAATTAGGACAATTCTGCAAAGATGAGTGGGCCAAAATTCCTCCAGGACGCTGTAAAAGCCTCATTGCACGTTATCGCAAACGCTTGGTTGCAGTTGTTGCTGCTAAGGGTGGCCCAACGAGTTATTAGGTTTAGGGGGCAATCACTTTTTTCACACAGGGCCATGATGGTTTGGATTTTTTTTTCACCTTTAATAATTAACACCTTCATTTACAAATTGCATTTTGTGTTTACTTGTGTTGTCCTTGACTATTGTTTAAATTGGTTTGATGTTCGAAACACTTAAGTGTGACAAACATGCAAAGGAACAGGAAATGAGGAAGGGGGCAACACTTTTTTCACACCACTGTATAGTGGAGTATACATGCTGCTTCCTGTTTACAATTGGCACGCACAGGCCAAGTAGATTGGCATATTACATTTTTAACACTTCATCACTGTTAGATAAGACTCATTGACATAAGTGCACCTTGCACAATAGGTTTCTCTACAGCTTTATCAATAGAAGTTAAACAGTTTTTTTTTTCCCCCCCGAACTTGTATATATTTTAAATTTGTTCTTATACTCTATCCTATTATCTAATGTATATTGTATCCTATTATTTTATGTATATTCTGTATGTGTGTCTGATATTTTGCTGCTGCAACACTGGAATTTCCCTTTTTTTTTGGGGATCAATAAAAGTCTATCTACACCAGTACCCTATCATTGCACATCCTATAACCATAATGTTAAGGACCACAAGTCTTATTTAGTAGTATTAGTCACACATACATCACTGCATCCAATATACACACACACACACACACACATCTCGTCTCTTATTCATTAATTTGACTGAAAGTGGCACAAATGAGAATTTGTACCTGTTAAGCTTGCAGTTTGGTAACCTGTACCTTCTGCCTGAAGACATCAGCTCAAACTCACCCAAATCACATCCTGTATAGTGAGTTTGAGCTGATGCCTTCAGGCAGAAACCAGCTAAATGTATGAACTCTATCATAAATATAAATGGAAAAACAAATACAAGATGGAATAAATTTGGCTACACACCATTTAAACAATATACTTGATAAACTAGTTGTGAAATAAAATATTAAAATAATTAACTTTAGTAAAAACAATTGAATGATAATGAATGTGTTCATGATAGAAAACAACTAAGAATATCAACTAACTACAAACACAAAGAACAAATGAGTCAAATACAGGTCCAATACCATCAGGCACTAAAAAAAACTACTAATCAATAAGAAAAAAAGTGCATTACAGATCTAAAAACACTTAACAAAATAGAAGAAGCCATTGACCAAAACTTATTTTGGAATGTGTGGAATAAATTCAATCCAAAACAAACTAAAGATGAATTAACAATACTAAATGGTTAAACTTTATTTCTGTACTTTCAACTACGGTCATCTATGAAAGCATATGGAGTACCAAGGAGTTCTCCTAACTACCCACCCTTTGCACTCCATTCTGTACAATAGAGGCCGAAAAAACATGGAATAAAATATGGATACATATTATACAATATATTATATATTCATGTAATATATTGCAATATATACAAATGATTGCCGCTTTCAATATATTGGTATATAGTGAACATGAATATATAATATGTTTATATATTCCAAAATATGCTAATTTATATTTATAAATATCCACCATAATGTATTCCCATTTACAGTGCCTTGCAAAAGTATTCACCCCCCTTGGCTTTTTACCTATTTTGTTACATTACAGCCTTTAGTTCAATGTTTTTTTAATCTGAATTTTATGTGATGGATCAGAACACAATAGTCTAAGTTGGTGAAGTGAAATGAGAAAAATATATAAATTAAACTATTTTTTAGAAATAAAAAAACAGAAAAAGTAAATGTGCATAACTATTCACCCCCCTAAAGTCAATACTTTGTAGAGCCACCTTTTGCGGCAATCACAGCTCTAAGTGGCTTTGGATAAGTCTCTATGAGCTTGCCACATCTTACCACTGGGATTTTTGCCCATTCCTCCTTGCAACACTGCTCCAGCTCCTTCAAGTTGGATGGTTTGCGCTTGTGAACAGAAATCTTTATGTCTGACCACAGATTTTCTATTGGATTGAGGTCTGGGCTTTGACTAGGCCATTCCAATACATTTATGTGTTTCCCCTTAAACCACTCAAGTTGCTTTAGCAGTGTGTTTGGTGTCATTGTCCCACTGGAAGGTGAACCTCTGTCCTTGCCTCAAATCACACACAGAGTGGTACAGGTTTTGCTCAAGAATATCCCTGTATTTGGCACCATCCATCTTTCCCTCAACTCTGACCAGTTTCCCAGTCCCGGCTGCTGAAAAACATCCCCACAGCATGATGCTGCCACCACCATGTTTCACTGTGGGGATGGTGTTCTTTGGGTGATGTGATGTGTTGGGTTTGCGCCAGACATAGCGTTTTCTTTGATGGCCGAAAAGTTAAATTTTAGTCTCATCACACCAGCGCACCTTCCTCCATACATTTTGGGAGTCTCCCACATGCCTTTTCGCAAACTCACAACGTGCCATTTAGTTTTTTGCTGAAAGTAATGGCTTTCTTCTGGCCACTCTACCATAAAGCCCAAGTCTATGGAGCATACGGCTTAGTTTCGTCCTATGTACAGATACTCCAGTCTCTGCTGTGGAACTCTGCAGCTCCTCCAGGGTTACCTTAGGTCTCTGTGCTGCCTCTCTGATTAATGCCCTCCTTGCCCGGTCCGTAAGTTTTGGTGGGTGGCCGTCTCTTGGCAGGTTTACTGTTGTGCCATATTCTTTTCATTTGGTTATGATAGATTTGATGGTGCTCCTGGTGATCATCAAAGATTTGGATATTTTTTATAACCTAAACCTGACTTGTACTTCTCAACAACATTGTCCCTTACTTGTTTGGAGAGTTCCTTGGTCTTCATTGCAGTGTTTGGTTAGTGGTGCCTCTTGCTTAGGTGTTGCAGCCTCTGGGGCCTTTCAAAAAGGTGTGTATATGTAATGACAGATCATGTGACACTTAGATTGCACACAGGTGGACATTATTTCACTAATTATGTGACTTCTGAAGGTAATTGGTTGCACCAGAGCTTTTTATGGGCTTCGTAACAAAGGGGGTGAATACATACGCACATGCCAATTTTCAGTTTTTTATTTCTTAAAAATAGTTTTATGTATATATTTTTCTCATTTCAGTTCACCAACTTAGACTATTGTGTTCTGATCCATCACATAAAATTCAGATTAAAAAAACATTTAACTAAAGACTGTAATGTAACAAAATAGGTAAAAAGCCAAGGGGGGTGAATACTTTTGCAAGGCACTGCCACACTCCCAATCAGCTAATTAACTCAAAAGCACCTGCATAGAGCCTTTCAGATGGTCTGCTCAGTCTGGTTCTGATGGGCTACACAGTCGTAGAGGAAGACCTGCTTGACTGGACAGCTGTCAAAAAGAGACGGCCATTGACCACACCAACTAGCACAAGGGAGGAGCAAGACACACAAAGAGGTCATTGCTAAAAGAGGCTGGCTGTTCACAGAGCTCTGCGTCCAAGCACATTAATAGAGAGTGAAGGGAAAGGAAAAGATGTGGTAGAGAAAAAAGTGTACAAGCAATAGAGATAACTGCACCCTGGAGAGGATTGTGAAACAAAACCCATTCAAAAATGTGGGGTAGATTCACAAAGAGTGGACTGCAGCTGGAGTCAGTGCTTCAGAACCACCACGCACAATGTAAGCAAGACATGGGTTTCAGCTGTCGCATTCCTTGTGTCAAGCCGCTCTTGAACAAGACACAGCGTCAGAAGGGTCTCGCCTGGGCTAAAGACAAAAAGGACTGGACTGCTGCTGAGTGGACCAAAGTTATGTTCTCTGATGAAAGTAAATTTTGCATTTCCTTTGGAAATCAAGGTCCCCAGAGTCTGGAGGAAGAGGAGAGGCACAGAATCCATGTTGCTTGAAGTCAGTGTAACGTTTCCACAGTCAGTGATGGTTTGGGGTGCCATGTCATCTGCTGGTGTTGGTCCACTGTGTTTTCTGAGGTCCAGGGTCCAACGCAGCCGTCTACCAGGAAGTTTTAGAGCACTTTGTGCTTCCTGCTGCTGACCAACTTTATGGAGATGCAGATTTTATTTTCCAACAGGACTTGGCACCTGCACACAGTGCCAAAGCTACCAGTACCTGGTTTAAGGACCATGGTATCCCTGTTCTTAATTGGCCAGCAAACTACGCCTGACCTTAACCTATAGAAAATCTATGGGGGTATTGTGAAGAAGGAAGATGCGATGCGCCAGACCCAACAATGCAGAAGAGCTGAAGGCCACTATCAGAGCAACCTGGGCTCTCATAACACCTGAGCAGTGCCACAGACTGATCGACTCCATGCCGCCGCATTGCTGCAGTAATTCAGGCAAAAGAGCCCCAACTAAGTATTGAGTGCTGTACATGGTCATACTTTTCATGTTCATACTTTTCAGTTGGCCAACATTTCTAAAAATCCTTTTTTGTATTGGTCTTAAGTAATATTCTAATTTTTGGAGATACTGAATTTGGGCTTTTCATTAGTTGTCAGTTATAATCATCACAATTAAAAGAAATGAACATTTGAAATATATCACTCTGTGTGTGATGAATGAATATAATATACAAATTTCACTTTTTTAATGGAATTACTGACATAAATCAACTTTTTCATGATAATCTAATTATATGACCAGCACATGTAGGTAATGACCAAACACAGGACAGGTGACACCAGGGCAGGGGAACAGGTGGAGCACATTAGACAATCACACAGGCGGGAAAACACAGGAAGCAGAACTAGACATGACAAGACAGAAAACGAACTATCACAATAAAACAGGAAACAGAACATAATACAAAACAAGACCGAAAATCACTCAATGACAAGGAGACAAAACCCACAGAACAAAAACAATCCATAGGGACATACATGAAACAGAAGTACACAAACAGGGAAACAGAACCTAATACAAAGAACAGGAAAAGCAGGATTACACATAACAGGGAACAGAAATACAAAAGCAAAACACCGAGAAACCATGACAAAAATGTTCCAATTAATGATCCAGGCAGCACATTTTCGTCTCTCCTCCTTCATTTTACAGTCGAATGGTGGCTAGAAACGGCTCTGGGTCAAAGTTCAAGTCAGCCAAGGTCGCCTCTAGATATTATAACTGACAACTAATGAAAACCCCAAATTCAGTATCTCAGAAAATTAGAATATTGTGACAAGGTTCAATATTGAAGACACCTGGTGCCACACTCTAATCAGCTAATTAACTCAAAACACCTGCAAAGGCCTTTAAATGGTCTCTCAGTCTAGTTCTGTAAGCTACACAGTCATGGGGAAGACTGCTGACTTGAAAGCTGTCAAAAAGATGGCCATTGACATCTTGCACAAGGAGAGCAAGACACAAAAGGTCATTGCTAAAGAGGCTGGCTGTTCACAGAGCTCTGCGTCCAAGCACATTAATAGAGAGATGAAGGGAAAGAAAAGATGTGGTAGAAAAAAAGTGTACAAGCAATAGGGATAACTGCACCCTGGAGAGGATTGTGAAACAAAACCCATTCAAAAATGTGGGGTAGATTCACAAAGAGTGGACTGCAGCTGGAGTCAGTGCTTCAAGAACCACCACGCACAATGTAAGCAAGACATGGGTTTCAGCTGTCGCATTCCTTGTGTCAAGCCGCTCTTGAACAAGACACAGCGTCAGAAGGGTCTCGCCTAGGCTAAAGACAAAAAGGACTGGACTGCTGCTGAGTGGACCAAAGTTATGTTCTCTGATGAAAGTAAATTTTGCATTTCCTTTGGAAATCAAGGTCCCAGAGTCTGGAGGAAGAGAGGAGAGGCACAGAATCCATGTTGCTTGAAGTCCAGTGTAACGTTTCCACAGTCAGTGATGGTTTGGGGTGCCATGTCATCTGCTGGTGTTGGTCCACTGTGTTTTCTGAGGTCCAGGGTCAACGCAGCCGTCTACCAGGAAGTTTTAGAGCACTTTGTGCTTCCTGCTGCTGACCAACTTTATGGAGATGCAGATTTTATTTTCCAACAGGACTTGGCACCTGCACACAGTGCCAAAGCTACCAGTACCTGGTTTAAGGACCATGGTATCCCTGTTCTTAATTGGCCAGCAAACTCACCTGACCTTAACCCTATAGAAAATCTATGGGGTATTGTGAAGAGGAAGATGCGATGCGCCAGACCCAACAATGCAGAAGAGCTGAAGGCCACTATCAGAGCAACCTGGGCTCTCATAACACCTGAGCAGTGCCACAGACTGATCGACTCCATGCCACGCCGCATTGCTGCAGTAATTCAGGCAAAAGGAGCCCCAACTAAGTATTGAGTGCTGTACATGGTCATACTTTTCATGTTCATACTTTTCAGTTGGCCAACATTTCTAAAAAATCCTTTTTGTATTGGTCTTAAGTAATATTCTAATTTTTGGAGATACTGAATTTGGGCTTTTCATTAGTTGTCAGTTATAATCATCACAATTAAAAGAAATGAACATTTGAAATATATCACTCTGTGTGTGATGAATGAATATAATATACAAATTTCACTTTTTTAATGGAATTACTGACATAAATCAACTTTTTCATGATAATCTAATTATATGACCAGCACATGTAGGTAATGACCAAACACAGGACAGGTGACACCAGGGCAGGGGAACAGGTGGAGCACATTAGACAATCACACAGGCGGGAAAACACAGGAAGCAGAACTAGACATGACAAGACAGAAAACGAACTATCACAATAAAACAGGAAACAGAACATAATACAAAACAAGACCGAAAATCACTCAATGACAAGGAGACAAAACCCACAGAACAAAAACAATCCATAGGGACATACATGAAACAGAAGTACACAAACAGGGAAACAGAACCTAATACAAAGAACAGGAAAACAGGATTACACATAACAGGGAACAGAAATACAAAGCAAAACACCGAAACCATGACAAAATGTTCCAATTAATGATCCAGGCAGCACATTTTCGTCTCCCTCCTTCATTTTACAGTCGAATGGTGGCTAGAACGGCTCTGGGTCAAAGTTCAAGTCGCCAAGGTCGCCTCTAGATCTTTTTGATTGCAATTTGCCTGTATTGGTGTCTGAATGTTGTACGTGTTTTTAAAATAATAAAAACTTTAAAAAAATATTAAATGGTTGATCTAAAAAAATCATTTTGAGTTGTTTAAGAATATTGATTTTAGTATACCATTATAGTGCCCTAGCAACATTTAGTAATTGAAAAACTTAAACAGTTAGAGGAAAGGGTCAAAGTACGGAGTCCCCATGGGGTCAGCTGAGAAAAAAAAACTAAACCTTGCGCACAGAATAAAAATCTGTTCCCTTGGTTTTATAAACTGTTCGCACGGATTCATAATCCGTGCCCTCAGTTTTATAAACGTGAGCAAAGTTAGAAAGATATTCACAGATTCGAACTTCCGGGATCAATTACTCTATAGCGAAATGTTATTCAATCACAAACGATGCATCTTTCCTAACGTAGTATGTTAACAACGATCTACAAACTCATTTTCATCAAAATGAGCCGCCATCCAACCTGGAGAAATAACATTTGTCTCTACGAGCAGCCGGCGGTGAGATGGCAGTAAGATGAGTGCTTAGGGACCGTCTACAAACTACACCACCGAAAAGAGATACAACAAAAATATTTATTAATTAAATGATTAAATAAGGTAGTGTCTCCAAACTTACCTCAACTATAACTTGTCTCCTGCTAGTTGTACTACAGCACTTTCTTTTAAAAAAATAAGCATATTCATAATTTTGGTAAATATGTTTTGATTATGTCTAAAAAACTACTCCGCACATAGAAGCCACCCTGCTGGTTGTACTGCTGCTGTGTCTTACTTTTGAACCATGCGACCGGCGCACGGACCCTTTTTTCCACCGTCAAACTAGAAAAAGTGGATTTGGACATGCCCTAAACACACCTGCGTCATGCGCTTCACATTGAAACCATAAACATATTATGAAAATGTTTATTGAGGTATTAAATCATGTGGGAAGTAGGCTCATTTTCTCATAGACTTCTATAGAAACAGACTTCTTTTTGGAGCCAGTAGAGTCACCCCTGCTGGAAATCAATCCAGTCTCACGGCAGTTCGTGATGGCATCACAAAAAGAAATCTATTAGATCGTGATACCATCACGGTATTTTGACGATTTTCGTGATGGGAGTCATGTTTTTTAAACTAATGTATTTCAATAGGCAGCATGTTATGTGATCACAGCACGATTATTTCTGCCAGTCGGCTGCAGCAGAGAAGCTGTATACAGCTTTGTTATTATTGGTATAACCGATTATTATTTCGGTCTATTTCAGCCAGGGAAGCTGGTTTGCTTTGTTGTTTATTAATATTTTTAAACTATAACGCTACATCTATCAACATTTATTTAGATGTTATCATAGTATTCATTTCTTTATTTTCTTATTACCGGTGAAATATTACAGTATGCTGTAAGACAGAACAGTAGGCTACGATATCAGCCGAGCTGGATGCATTCAAAGCCGATATCCCACAATGCATTTCGGGCATTCATATCAGAGAATCGGTCAGCGATCAGCGGGTCTTTAACGACAATATCGCTTCAATGTACATATTTAATCAGTGGTTTTGTCACCAGCAACAACACTTTGCTCAGCTTTGTTCCAATAAGTTATGCACCGTAATAACGTTTAAGTGACGTAGTAATTACCGCTCGGCCGATAGGAAAGATACAAATACATAATATTCATAATATTGATGTTTTTGTCTAACGTTGTATTTGAGGATTTAAACAATAAAGATAACAATAATAATAAAATACATTTTCATGTATTTGTCTCATGTACTGTTTGCTCTGGCAGACAGCAGAAACACAGGAGTCAAACATGTCCTCCCACCCACACCGGAAGAACTACAAGTACATTAGCTTTGCAACAGGTTCTGGGGCACGGCTATAGTGGGAGTTGGAGTTTTTAAATATATTGGTATATTTCTCATAAGTAGAAGTTGGCAGTGTAGAATTTTGGATGTGTTGGGGAACACACTGGTGTCATCAGATTTTAAAAATTGAATTGTGAAAATAGCTTATTACCATATTTGACAGTGCTTACAGTGGGTAAACTTTGGAGACCATATCTACATGACAGGTCCAGAGCTGTCTATAACAGCTGGTCCTATATATGTAGCACCTTCTGTTGCTAAATGACAAGCCTTCAAACATGTACTGGGTTCAAGGTTTAGAGGTCAATATTTCAAAGCAGGAGTAATGTGTCCTCTTCAGACTGACATTTGTTACTCTCCAGGTTGAGACCTTTCCAACTAATCTAATTCTAATTTTTACATATCATGGAGACCAATTTGCAGGCAATACTTTATTGTCCCCAGAGAGATATTTGCCTAGTATTTGCTTGGTAGAGCAGGCGCCCATATATGGAGGTTTGCTCATCGACGCAGCGGCTGCCGGTTCGGCTCCGACCTGCGGCCGTTTGCTGCATGTCATTCCCCATTTCTACGCATTTCAAGTCTTCATCTGTCCTGTCAAAAATAAAGGCCAAAAAAGCCCCAAAAAATAATCTTAAAAAAAAAAATGCTTCACATATAACACTTGACATCATACAGCTATACTTACAATGAAAAAACAACAAACAAAGTGATATGTAGCCAGACTCAAGCACATCACACAGCCACAATCTATTGCTCATCTTTCACAAACAGTGACAAGAGCAACCTACACACAACCCTATATGCATCATATCATGAAACACCTGCAGCCTCAAGCCACAATATTTAGTTTTATTTGAGGTAGGTCCAAATTAGGCCTGTAGTTTAGAAATATTTAGTTTACATTGGGGTACCCTATTTCTTCTGCCAGAGGATAAGAGCTCATCTGGCATGGAGAATAAAGATAGATCAGACCATATTCTCTGTGCTTGCCTGGAGAGACTAGTTTCTAGTCCTCTACACAACCTCCATGACAGTCACCTGACAAGCAAGCTTTAAACGAGATGTTTTTAGATATTGCCATGCTGACATATTAAAAATGCTCTGTAATGCAGCCTTGTATAACATAAACCCTCTGATTCACTGTGAGTCTGCTCTAAATGATAACACACACTTTCAACACGGACCTTCCAGCCAAAGGTGTTGTCCATACAGTGGGGCAAAAAAGTATTTAGTCAGCCACCAATTGTGCAAGTTCTCCCACTTAAAAAGATGAGAGAGGCCTGTAATTTTCATCATAGGTACACTTCAACTATGAGAGACAAAACAAGAAAAAAAATCCAGAAAATCACATTGTAGGATTTTTAATGAATTTATTTGCAAATTCCTCAGGAAAATAAGTATTTGGTCTCCTACAAACAAACAAGATTTCTGGCTCTCACAGACCTGTAACTTCTTCTTTAAGAGGCTCCTCTGTCCTCCACTCGTTATCTGTATTAATGGCATGACCTGCAGAGAGCTGGGACCAAAGTAACAAAGGCTACCATCAGTAACACACTACGCCGAAACACACCGCCCGGGCAACGAAGGAGTGGCTTCGTAAGAAGCATTTCAAGGTCCTGGAGTGGCCTAGCCAGTCTCCAGATCTCAACCCCATAGACAATCTTTGAAGGGAGTTGAAAGTCCGTGTTGCCCAGCGACAGCCCCAAAACATCACTGCTCTAGAGGAGATCTGCATGGAGGAATGGGCCAAAATACCAGCAACAGTGTGTGAAAACCTTGTGAAGACTTACAGAAAATGTTTGACCTCTGTCATTGCCAAAAAAGGGTATATAACAAAGTATTGAGATGAACTTTTGTTATTGACTAAATACTTATTTTCCACCATAATTTGCAAATAAATTCATTAGAAATCCTACAATGTGATTTTCTGGATTTTTTTTTCTCTCATTTTGTCTCTCATAGTTGAAGTGTACCTATGATGAAAATTACAGATTTAATTGGGAGAACTTGCACAATTGGTGGCTGATTAAATACTTTTTTGCCCCTGACAAAAATTAATGCAAATTAGTCAAACAAGCCATTAGGCAGTATTTCTAAACACTCAACTGTAGGTTTTTTATATAGGCCTAGTATTTTTCTGCGACAAGGAAAATCAAAGTGCTTAGCATAAAACACAATTTTTTCATTATTGGTATTTTTATTGTATAAATTCTCACGTACAACGTGCAGCAATCTTTCACAGACCCGGAGCGGTAATTACTACGTCACTTATGGAATATTTTGCAGATTTTTTTTTTACGTTATTACGGTGCATAACTTTCTGGAACAAAGCTGAGCAACATATTGCTGCTGGTGACAAAACCACTGATTAAATATGTACATTGAAGCGATACTATCGTTAAAAACTGCTGATTGCTGTCTGATTCTCTGATATGAATGCCCGCGTTGCATTGTGGGATATCAGCTTTGAATGAGTCCAGCTCGGCTCATATCGTAGCCTACTGTTCTGTCTTACAGCATACTGTAATATTTCACCGGTAATAAGACCGAAATAATAAAGAAATGAGGGAGCGAGAGCTGAGCCCTGAGGGGAACGCAATTAATTGGGAGACAGTTTGGGACATTTTCCATTGTTCCAAGAACCCAAATCACCAGTATATCCACTTCGACATATGTCATAGGACATATTGGACTCCTCAGAAGAGATACGTCTCTAAAGTCATTCCCACTCCCTATTGCACGTTCTGTCAACCTGAACAAACTGGAACTTTCCTGCACATGATCTGGGAGTGTGAACAGGTGCATGAGTTCTGGAATAAAACAACATCAATAATATCTGATGTGATAGGATGTCGAATTCCTACTGACCCGATTGTTTTGTTACGTAATGACGACTCTAAATTACACCTGCTTGGGAGACAGGCTAGCCGGCTCAACCGCAACCAAGAAAATGATAGCTCAACGCTGGCTCCCCCCCCCCACCCACCCGCTTTGTATAGACCTATGGAAAGGGCAGCAGCACAAGTATCAGTCCTAATGACCTCAACATCACAAGAATTAGAGGAGAGTGACTATGCAAGGTGTGATTTTTTTGTTTTGTTCTTTTGTTTATTTGTTTGTTTTGTTTTCCTCAAGACTGCAGAGGGTGGGGGCCGGGAGAGGGGTTTTGTTCTTGTTCAATTGTATTTGTCTGTTCTGTATGTTCAAAATATAAAAACAATAAAAAGTTGATCTAAAAAAATAAATAATAAAGAAATTAATACCATGATAACATCTAAATAAATGTTGATAGATGTAGCGTTATAGTTTTAAAAATATCAAACAACAAAGCAATCCAGCTTCCCTGGCCGAAATAGAACGAAATAATAACATTAAAAGAAATACATATAAACCATGATAAGATCTAGTGAATAAATGTTGATTAAAACAGCGGTTATTGGGCTAAAAATACCAAATAATAGCAAAGCTGTATACAGCTTCTCTGCTGCAGCCGACTGGCAGAAATAATCGTGCTGTGATCACGAAAGATGCTTCCTATTGAAATACATTAGTTTAAAAAACGTGACCCCCATCACGAAAATCTTATCACGATCTAATAGATTTCTTTTTGTGATGCCATCACAAACTGCTGTGAGACTGGGTTGGGAAATTAGATAGAATGCAGCTTTAAGGCACTTCAAGCTTCACTTTTCAGCTCGGGAAGCTTTGTCCATTATTTTAACAGTCTATGGCAGCTCTACACGAGCTGTTCAACCTTATTCTGGAGTCTGGATATTTCCCTGAGATCTGGAACCATGGACTTGTAATCCCTATTTTCAAAAATAGTGACAGATTTGACACTAATAATTACTGAGGCATTTGTGAGAACAGTAGTCTGGGGAAAGTTTTCTGCAGTATTATTAATGTCTGAATACAGTCCTTCCTTACCAAGCACAATGTCTTGAGTAAAAATCTAATTGGCTTTTTACCGAAGTATCGTACCTCAGGCCACATTTACACTCTACACACCCTTATTAAAAACTACTCCAAAATAAAAAAAGGGAAAATGTTTGCATGTTTTATAGACTTTAAAAAGGCATTTGATTCAATATGGAATGAGGGGCTTTTTTAATAAACCTATTGAAAGTGGTGTAGGGGGTAAACTTGAATCACTGTGCATGGAAAATAAATCTGCAGTAAAAACTGGCACAGAGTCCAACACTGTTTAACATTACATCAATGACCTAGCAGCCATGTTGGAACAATCTGCAGCCCCAGGTCTCACACTTCACAATGTTAACATCAAGTTCCTGCTCTATGCTGTTGATCTAGTTCTGTTGTCCCCAACAGAAGACGGTTTACAATCCAACCTGTCCATCCTAGAGCAGTACTGTCAGACATGGGCACTGACAGTCAATCTGAAAAAGACCAGCGTTATGGTATTTCAGAGGAGAGCCAGAGCTCAGGGAAATAGGCAGAGTTACTTTCTACTTTCCTATTTACTTAGGAAGTGTAATATGTTACTTTTTACTAATTAGTCCTTATAATGTATGTAATGTATAATAATATTACCTTACTCATTATTTAGTACCAAAAGTAATTAGTTGCATACTCGTTATATTTCTATATTACTTTCCAAGTGCACAACAACTCAGCTCCTTTAGAACTCATTCTACTTTATTGGAACAATAATTAACCTTACAGGAGGAGAAACAATCAGCCAAACTGCAGAACTGCAAACATTCTGCATTCAGGCTGTTACTGTATGTTACGAAGACCAACATACATTCCCATATTAAGTCTTTTGTGGAGTTTCACACTTAAATTATAAAAAGCAGCTGGCGACGCAGATTCCCGTAACCATAGTAGCTCGCTGTGCCTGCATGCACAAGGCGAGAGAGGAGGGGGACACTGCTCTGCTCACAGTGACATGCTGGATGGATCAAAACACTTATATAATAACAAAATTACCAGCTGTTGAAAGTATTCCTCTTACCGAAAATTCATTTAATATTGTATGTGGTGTTTTTTATGCGGGGTGGAGTAAGGTCTGATAATGCGAGACTTATTGAAGCCTGACAAGATGGATTTTCATGTGATATGTGTCCTACAATTCTCACGTGATTTCATCATCTCGTGAGAATCCGTGCAAGGTAAACTATCAGGCAAAACAAGTAGAGAATTGCTCAGTAAGCACACATACGTCGCCGCGACATCTGCAAAAGATTGTTTCGTCTACAGTTGATCAGGGGTCATTTTGAAGCTGACGTACGATGATGTGCAGCGCCAGTGTTGCAAACTGTATGCCCAAGCCAATATGCTGGCACCAAATGGGCACAGATGATGTTAAAACAGTCCTTTTTAGAGCCTACAGTACTCTATTCTACACCCCACTTGAGGTGCATCTACGGCAAAATAAAAAAGCTTCAGTTGGAATTTCATGATGCAGTCAGAATCTCTCACAGCACAAAAAAATTTGCAACATTAACATACCCCACCCACCCAGACAAAAATAAAGAAAAGATAACACAGTAACTACTTTGTACAATATTCAAGAGCATACAACAAAATAATAGCATACATAAAAAATATACAATAACCATAAACCAAATAAATGTATAAATGACCATATCACAAGCCCATCAAACGCGTCGCTCCCCAGCACAAAACTTCTTAGGAGCCCTCCAGAAAGCTCAGGTACTTTCCCCATTTTCCCGTGTAGACATCCAATCTAGCAAACCATTTATGACATCTTTTCAAACGGCGCCACCCTAGCCATCTCACAAGCCCACTCTTGAATCTTTCTTAAACTGCCAAGATGGACAACTGTAAGTCATATGATTGGGATGTTCCCACCTTACATGCTGTGCATAAATATAAGTGTCGCTTAACTACGACAGCGTATTATAGGGCCATTGTAGGGGGAAAAATTATATATTCCAAGAATTTCTGAGATTAAAGTTGTAAATCATATCCTATTATCCTATATTCTGATATCCTTTTACTGTCCATCGCGTTGTAGTTCCTGACACTGATAGTTTGAATCCTGTAGAGAGTTTTACTCAGAGGAAAGTTATTGTCTGGGACTTGGATGGCATATCATGTTCCTCATCATAGCCACATACAGTTGTGTACAAAATAATAGCAGTCCAACATCACTAACCTCATAAATCAAATTTTTTGGTAGAAGTGATATTTCTACATGGCAAATAATTTACTAGTAAGTGTTGTAGAGTCATAGAAAACCAACAGAATCTGTAATTGAAAGGGGCATGTTCAAAATAATAGCAGTGTTGTGTTCAATTAGTGAGGTGATTGATTCTGTGAAGAAACAGGTGTCAATTATGGCCCATATTTAAGGAAGGAAGGAAGCAAATGTTGTGCATGCTGGTTATAGTGCATTTCACTCTGAAATACTCCGCAAAATTTTGGTTGTTCCAGACATTGCTCTGAGGAACAGCGGACTTTGATTAAAAAGTTGATTGGAGAGGGGAAAACATATAAAGAAGTGCAGAAAATGATAGGCTGCTCAGCCAAAATGATTTCAAATACCTTGAAATGGCATCCAAAGCATGAATGACGTGGGAAAAAACTGTCAACTACCATTTGAATGGATCGAAGACTAGCCAAAATGGCAAAGGCTCAACCAATGATCAGCTCCATGAAAATCAAAGAAGACTTAAAGTTACCTGTGAGTATTGTTACGATCAGAAGAAGGCTATGTGAAGCAAAGCTATCAGCCAACAGCTAGAAGCCTCCGCAAAGTCCCATTGCTGAAAAAAAGACATGTACTGAATAGGTTGAAATTTGCCAAAGGACACATTGATTGGCCAAAGGAGAAATGGCGCAACATTCTGTGGACTGAAACTTGTTCTTTTTGGGTCTAGGAGCCGCAGACAGTTTGTCCGACGACCCCCATGCACTGAATTCAAGCCACAGTACACTGTGAAGACAGTAAAGCATGGTGGTGCAAAAATCCTGTTATGGGGATGTTTCTCATACTGTGGTGTTGGGCCTATTTATCGCATACCAGGGATCATGGATCAGTTTCAATACATCAAAATACTTGAAGAGGTCATGTTGCCTTATACTTAAGAGGACATGCCTTTTTGAAATGGGTCTTTCAACAAGACAATGACCCAAAACACAATATCAATCGCAATCCCATAGAAAACTTGTGGGGTGACATCAAAAATGCTGTTTCTGAGGCAAAACCCAGTAATGCTGAGGAATTGTGGAATGTAGTTCAATCGTCCTGGGCTGAAATACCTGTTCACAGGTGCCAGAAGTTGGTTGACTCCATGCAACACAGATGTGAAGCAGTTCTCAGAAATAATGGTTATGCAACTAAATATTAGTGCAGTGATTCAAAGTAAAGCAAAGAAATTGAGACATTTTTCAGTTCATACAGTAAATGTTTGAGTTTGTAAAGAAAAACGCAAATACTGCTATTTTTTTGAAGAGCCTAACATTCCTTTTTCTTCTGTAAAGGTATAACACAAACTTAATCAATTTTGGTCATGTTTTGATTTGGAATTGAATGTGCAGTGTTCCCAATGCATTGCTATTATGGAATTAAAAGCTATTCTAAGGATTTTGAGCATTATTCACTTTTTTAAATCACACTGCTATTACTTTGTTGTTTATCTGTTATTATTTAAAGGTCCAGTTCATCCTTAAAAAAAAACCTTGTTACCCGGTGTTTATATTATGTTCTTATAATTTTAATAATAATAACGTTACTGATACAGTATACCTGATTACAGTCAGGTTGAATTATCTAAGATAAGCTAACGGTTCATCGGGTAGCTAACGTTAACAAAAAATCTCGGAAAACGACACCTATGGCCATTCCGTAGTCGTTTGTCCAGTCACGTATAATGTACGGACAATACGACCCAATACAGCTTAGCTTCTTGCTCTGTCAAGCGGTAAAATTATTCAAATTCACTGTCAAATAGTCCATATATACGTTTTTTTCACAGATGGGGTCGCCCCGCTTTCCAGCATTGCATGCTAGTGGGCTTGCCACCAGTTTCTCTTCACTGACCACTGACAAGCAAAGAAAACGAATGTGTCACGTGGGGCTGGCTGCTCCCGAATTTCAAAACCGACTATAATGGCGACTCGTTTGGAATACAATCCCGTATTTTATGAAAATAGTTCACCGAAACGTGTTTCTGAAAACATTTTAAGCGAGAAATAGGTCATGCAGTTGCTGGATCTGTCTTCATTTCAGATCGACAAAGGTCAGTTTAAAAGACTTTCGTCAGCTTTTTTTTTTTTAAGATAGTTTTTTGGCCATTTTAGGCCTTTATTGGTATATGACCGCTTAGACTTGAAAGTGGAGATAGAGGTGGAATGACATGCAGCAAAGGGCCACAAGTCGGAGTTGAACCCATGGCCGCTGCGTCGAGGAGTAAACCTCTATACATGGCCTCCCACTCTACCAGGTAAGCTAACCAGGCACCCAGATTTTCTTTTAAAGGTTTTTTTTGGGGGGGCTTTTTTCCCCTTATTTCAGAGATGGGGGGATGACACGCAGCAAAGGGCTGCAGGTCGGATTTGAACCCGAGCCGCTGCAAAGGCCTCAGCCCACGTGGGGCGCACGCTCTTACTGATTGTGCTAGAGGTCGCACCCAGATTTTCGTCAGTTTTTCAGAGGCGGTGACCTTCTTGAACTTTATGTAAATGAGGAGCGGGCAACTCGACCCGCTTCTCCAAAGTCCCTGCGACGCTACCAGAATGCATTGCACAGCTGCTCCCATAGAAATGAATGGGAGGTGGGGAAATTACACTGACAATGGACACACACCATTAGACATCAACAGTGCGTAAAGACATCCAGATGCTCAATAGACGATGCTTCAAAATGACCCACGATCAACTAAGGAACTGGGATTAGGCTACATCACACTGACATCATTAGTAACCTATATCGCTGCAATGTATAGATTTCAAGATTTCACAGATCACAATAAGGCCGGTTACACACTGGCTGCGTCGCGTGAGCGTGGCGTTTCTGTTGCGTGTCAGCTGCTTTACACACCAAAAACGTGTCTGACGCGGCGCTGCTGCTGCTAGCCTTGTCTGTACACATGTATGTTTCCCATTGATAAAGATAAAACTTCAGAGGTATTGTCAAGTCACAAGAACGATGTTTTTGGATTTAAAAGTATTTATTTCTCGATTAAAAGTAACAAAATATTCGAGATAAAATGCCAAACATATCAGATATATACATAAATACGATGTCCTGAAGCTTTTTCCGCCATCTTGAATTATTTTCTTCGACTCGAGCCACTGACATACGTCACGCTGCCTTCACTCCGATTGGCAGTCGCTTTGTCGCATCGCTCAGCAGTTGCATAAAATAGACTTCTTGTCTATTTTGGCCCTGCCTTGCTCGTGGCAGCGGCAAGCTTGTTGCTGGCAAACGGCCACCCCCATTGAAAATGAATGGTAGCCTGTCGCTTTGTCTCTGTGTCTTGTAGCTAATGTGACTGTAGGGTTAGACGCTTCAAAATGACCCGCGATCAACTGTAGCTGAAGTGATCTTTTAAAGACGTCGCAGCGACATAGGCTATGTGTGCTTACTGGGTGTATATAGCCTATTATTAATTTGTAATGTATTTATTTGTTATTTTTTCCACATGTTGCTTATTGAGGTATAGTATTTGTTTTTCATCTTCAATGAGATCATAATTATCCAGTTTACTTTCATTATTATATCAGATGTATTTAGTCGTCTTACTTATTTTTACTGTTGTTTTTTTTCTATGCTTTGGCAACACAGATCTATTGATTTGGGCATGCCAATAAAGCAAATTAAAATCGAAAAAAATTGAGAGAGAGAGAGAGAGAGAGAGAGAGAGAGAGAGAGAGAGAGAGGGGCGGGGCGCCCAGATACCTCTGCTGATCGCGCCTCCGCGATGCGCTCGCGCTCACACCAACCGGGAAGCGTCCGGGTCTGACAGCTGGCGACGGAGGGGGAACCACAAACACTGACGGAAGGACGAGCGGCTCTTCCCAGAAATCATCCCTGTTTGTCACCATCAGGAGGTGTCCTCCGTGTCTCCTCTGCGGCTTTTGCACACACGCACACACACACACACACACACACACACACACACACACACACACACACACACACACAGAGGATGGTTATGTGATAGGTTGGAGCGGAACCCGGGGGTCTGATGATGATGATAAGGATAAAGAGCAGGTTTCTGCCGCTGACCGGGAAGTTCCAGCCGACGCTCAGTGCGGAATAAAGGAGGCCCGTTTTCACTGAGGGATTAAATCACTTTTTTGTAGAATTCCTCCTTTCTTCTTGTTTCTTGGCTGAAATGGGGTTTTCTTTCTGCGGGCGGTAGCCTACATGTTGCCGGGCTGACGGATGGGGATTTTCTATGGCCATATCTGGACTGATTAGAGTTAACTGGACGCAACACATCCAGGTCAAATGAGCGTCTAATGTGTGCTGAGTGTGACATGGGTAATATGGGACAATTCAGCCTCCTTACTTTACATTACTTCATTCTCAACTGGCCCTTTATGATTTGTGCAAATGGTAAGTGAACCCCAGAAAGGAAGCAAATAGAGAATGGTAAATGTTTAGAAAGCAATAGTTTAAAATCAATAGCAGCTGTGTGCAGGATTAAACCTCTCCTGCTGTGTCGAAACTGAGCCTGTACCATGTTTTTCTTGCATTGATTTGAATAGTGGAACATTATAGCAATAAAAACAGTTCAACATTAAAAAACAAACACACAGAATGAGCCAGCTGTGCCACATCACAGCATCATGAAAGGATGGCAGATTGTCAGTCAGGTGCTTTTTTTCTTTCACCTATTAAAGCTTTTCAGAGTATTAATGTAAGTAGGGCTGGGCGATATGGAGAAAATTAAATATCACAATATTTTTGACCAAATACCTTATCGATACGATATTGTAGTGTTGACTATTGGTGCTTTCACAAAATATTTACACAATGAGATTTGTGATAAATAATCATCAGTAATGTGGATATAATGACTAAGTGGGTAAAGCCAAATAATAGAACAGCTAGAACAGTCTGGTAAGTTCAAAAAATGACATCACTTTACTGTAATGCAGCCTTTAAAACCAGGAAAAGACAACACTTTTGGAGGACATCCAAAATCTAAGATATCATCTAGTCTCATATCACGATACCGATATAATATCGATATATTGCCCAGCTCTAATGAGGAGTGTGCATGGATGGCCATTGGCCACACCATGGACTGTCTCAGGCTTACAGTATGAAAGGTGTTTCACACTGCCATCCCACTCATTCATTTGTGCTTCTGCCTCTCTCCCCATTCCTCTTATATACCAAAGCTGCATTTACCGAGGTCCCTAAGGATGTGAGTGTGGGGGAGGGCGAGGATGTGGAGATGCCCTGTGCCTTTAGGGCGCTCAGCTCAGCGGCCATGTCTCTGGAGATCCAGTGGTGGTATCTGAAGCACAAAGATCTGCCTCAAGAGCTGCAGATCAGCTCGCCGGCCAACACAGCACAGGTACCTGCAGCCCTGAACAAACACACACACACACACACACACACACACACACACACACACACACACACACACAAGTAGAGGGATTCAAATGTGTGTAATTTAGATGTACAGTATTTAGTTGTGTTTTCTCTATTTGCAGCACATTTTTGTATTGGATTGTGTTTTCTGTATTTGCACACGTATGCGAGTTTGTGTGTGTGTGTGTGTGTGTGTTGTTTCTGCCCTGCATGAACCGTACATTCTCTGGATAAACACTGTATGTTTACACCAGAGATGCTACAAAACACAATGTCTTGGCCAGCAGCTGGAAATGTGACAATAAGCACAGATGTAAATCTGCCAACGATCCACATCTGTACACTTTGCATATATGCATTAGCAGTGTAAATCCACAGGCTGCAAATCTCTGAACATACTTACATAATGAGCCTGGTGCAGAGTGTTTCTCTGATCTGCAGTATGTTTCATTTTTTCTTTAAGAAAGAATCAGTAGTGTTAGAACCACGTGCATGACTCAGGATGAGGGCGATGTTGAAAAAGGCACTTGTTGGGTATCAACAGCATTACATTCCTCTCAGGTCGGCTGCAGAAAGCCGCCATGATAGGACGCTCTGGCAGGACGCGCTGGGAATTACTTCTCCTTTCAGCATGACAAATCAGTCTATTCCAGTTCTCTGAGGAGTCATTCCATCTGCAACGTTTCCTCTGCACTTTAAGCACATTAAAACGTGGGGTGGGGGTGTGTGTGTGTGTGTGTGTGGGTGATAGAGAGAGGAAGAGAGAGAGAGCGAGGGGGAGAGAGAGAGGTTATCAATGGCGTCTTTGAGAAATGTACACCAGCAGCTCATGCCGTTTGCTCTCTCCATCAAATATAATACACATATTGTGTTATTATTGCCAATATGTGCATCTTTTAGTAAAATGCCAGCTGATGTTGTGTTAACTGTAAACATGTTGTACATGGGATTCACCATGCTTTCTTTTTTTTCAGGCTGTTCCCAGGGAAGCCACCAAAATAAGTGTAAGTGTCTGTAGTACTTCACAGAGGACGATCATTTGACAAATGACATGCATATTTATTTGACAGAACATCACGTAGCATGTCTAAAGAGAAAGAGAGCACTAGCTGACGTGGTGGAGTGTATTCTGATTTAAAGGTGGAACATTGTAACCTGCTCCATCACCTGACTCACCGCCTGTTTGGGTTTTTCTGGCTTAGTCCTTTGTGTGCTCCTTTAACCCTTTATAGGGCACTCATTGAAATATTTGGAAATTCTAATTTTTAACCTCAGAAAGCTAATGGGAGATGGTACAGGACATTTAAAAAAAAAAAAAATGTTATCAATATTTTTCGTCTTTGGATTCCAAATCAAGGTCAATGTTACCATATATGAGCACTTGCCCGTCTAGGGTAAAAAAATTACAGAGAGTGAATAAAAAAAAAATATGAGAAAAACACACACAAACTGCAAGGAACATTTATTTAGAGACATCTCTGTCTTGAGGTTCTGATACTGGCTTGACTGTCATACAAGAAAAACACATATTCAACAAATACACATAACATTCAGTTCGGAACCGTTTCTGGAACAGATAACAAGCCCACTTGTTACAACAGTAACAGTCAAAATATTGCCAAATAAGAAGTAAATAAAATTGGCATATAAATTGTAAATAAATAATAATATGTGAAACAAACTTTATAATTGATCAACGAAAAATTAAGTAAATCATAAATACTTGATGAATACAAAACATTTTTTTTAAAGTGCATGTATAAAAACTATAAGAACATTTCTTTGTTTTTAAAAAAAGTGCATGTATAAAAACTATAAGAACATTTTTTCTCCTGAGGTACAAATACTGGCCACTGTCATAGACCATTTAGGAACACTGCATAATGAACTAATTTCTTCTCTTGTGTCAGTCCAGTTCAGGCCAGTTCAGTCACTTAGGCAACTGCTTCATGGTACTTGACAAAGCAGTTGCGCTCAGCATTGATGCACAGGTGGAGCTGGCAGACCCTCCTGACAAGGTTTGACCTCATGATGTTCCCCTTCCTGCTGCATTGCTTGCAGGTCTGGCGGCTGTTGCTGTAGACAGGGGCATGGAACAGTGACACATCAAACCGCACAGAGTAGTATGGCACATGACCGCGGTGTCCCCGGATATGCTTGGGGATATCAGCAGAGGTGCTGGAGCTGCCTGGCAGTGGTGCTGAGCTCCTGCGGAGACGAGATGTCATTGACTTTGAGGTACTGGCTGTCTTGAACACCTGGATCCTGAAGTTCTTCAGTGACAGGCCATCATTCACACCAAGAGCCTTGCTGTCACGCCTATACATTATCCAGGCATTAGTGAGGCTGACATCAATGGCGTATGCAAAGAGCCGCATGTACCATCTCTTGGCTCTCAAGGGAGTGCGGTAGAGGTGGACCAGCATGTCACTCTTGTCAATCCCTCCCATGTTTGCATTATAGCTCTTGATGAGATGGACAGCTCACTTGTTCTTTTCTCTTGGTGTCACTGCAGTACCTGTAGACTGAGGACCAAGGCTCTACCCCCATGTCTGTTGACATCAGAGTGACAACCTTGTTGTCTTTCCATCTGACAGTCAGGATCCCATCATCACTAGTGGTGTAGTCACAAGTACCACGAGGGACAGCCTTCTCCATCTCTTTAATGGGCCTGAGTGGAGCATTGCCAGTCCTGTTGTCCCTGGCTGTTCTGTGTACCGGCAGTTCTAGCTCTTGAGGTATCGCACAATCTCTAGGCCACTAAGTCGAGGCCCATGGTGTCAGTGGGACACCGTGGGCCTCAAGTGTAGTCTGCCCTTGGTATAGGATCAAGTCGTGAATGAAGCCATCCTGAGAAGCTCTGGCAAATAATTTAAAACCCCATTTGTCTGGCTTGGATTTTATGTACTGCCTCAGGTTGCCAGCAGTCTTGCCTTTGTAGGCAACCATCACCTCATCAACAAACTGCTTGGGGGTCTCTTGCTCTCTTCTGAAGGCAGTAACCAGATAGCTGAACAATGGCCAGACTTTGAAGAAGTGGTCACTGTTACCAGGGATCTGAGCATTGTTATTGAAGTGGCCAACCCTCTTCAATAACTTGAACCGCTTGGATGACATCAGGTTTGCAACTTGGGAGACCCTGGTGTCCATTGCCCAGTAGTCATCAACGGAGGACAGCTCAGTAATCCCTATGTAGATGAGTATAGCCACAAATTTCATAATTTCATCCTCAGTGATGGCAAAGGTGGTGTTGATGTTCATTTGGGTTGCATATAAATTGGTTTGATATGTTATGTGCGAGATTACTTCGCGACTGAAGTACCTGCTGAAATAATCAAATGGACTTTGGATAAAGTCTGGGGGAATGTGCTGGTATTCAGGCAGGGGTGGGTTGTCCAGGTCAACCTTCTTCCAGAGGGTTCGCCGGGGTTCTGGCTTCCTTCTGTTGGTGGGCCTCTTTGCTGTTGGTGCCAGCTCTTGATTGTCATCATTTTCGTCCAGGTCCTAATTTTCATCCAGGTCCTCATCTACAAGGCCGCACGCACTTCCTTTTGGCAGAAGGGCCATCAATGTCCAGGTTGTGGGTGGGTGGAAGGAAGTCGGGATCTGCCACATTGTTGTCTTCTTCCTCTGAGCTATCATCATCGCTGATGGCAGGGTTTACGGGAACAATAATGGTATCCCTCTTCCCTCTTCCCATAAAAGAGCTGAGCAGACAGCTGCAAAAGGAATATGCTTTTAAGTCAATATTAAGCCAACTTTGATTTATTTGTTAAAGCGCCCATATTATGCTCATTTCAGGTTCATAATTAGGGGTCCAAGCCCGAGTCTGCAAGAACGGGCAATAGCAAAGCTATGCCGTTCACACAGCAGGGCTGTAGAACCCTATTGTTTTTCTACTGATTATTAGGGGTCCAAGCCCGAGTCTGCAAGAACGGGCAATAGCAAAGCTATGCTGTTCGCACAGCAGGGCTGTAGAACCCTATTGTTTTTGTGCTGATTATTAGGGGTCCAAGCCCGAGTCTGCAAGAACGGGCAATAGCAAAGCTATGCCATTCGCACAGACACACACTTTTATCCGTGAAAAATTGCGATTTATCAAAAACTCCTAGACCGTGCGACCGATCGGCACGAAATTTGGCAGGTAGCATCTCCAGATGGGCCGGACAAAAAGTTAATAAAAAGAATTTTGATAGGATAAAAATTGCAAATATTATGCACAAACAAATTTGTGTAGCTAACTATGAAAACACCAACTTTGCCATATCTCGGCCAAAATAAATGCCATCAATGCCAAACTTTAGATTCTTGTTTACCATGACCCTCTGAAGGTCACGCAGGCGTTTTACAAAAATTGGCCACTAGGGGGCGCTACAAGTACAAAAAGTTTATATCTCATGAATCGCTCATCCAATTTTTACAAAATTTGTTGGTACCATCTTGGACCACTCCTGAGGCCAACCCTAGAGTGGGGTACTGAGGGGTCAAAGTCGGCATGGCCTTTGGGACCCACGTCTAAATTTACTACTTACACGAACATCCATCCATCCATCCATCTTCATCCGCTTATCCGGGGTTGGGTCGCGGGGGTAGCAGCTCCAGCAGGGGACCCCGAACTTCCCTTTCCCGGGCCACATTAACCAGCTCCGACTGGGGGATCCCGAGGCGTTCCCAGGCCAGGTTAGAGATATAATCCCTCCACCTAGTCCTGGGTCTCCCCCGAGGCCTCCTCCCAGCTGGACGTGCCTGGAACACCTCCCTAGGGAGGCGCCCAGGGGGCATCCTTACCAGATGCCCGAACCACCTCAACTGGCTCCTTTCGACGCAAAGGAGCAGCGGCTCTACTCCGAGCTCCTCACGGATAACTGAGCTTCTCACCCTATCTCTAAGGGAGACGCCAGCTACCCTCCTGGGGAAACCCATTTCGGCCGCTTGTACCCTGGATCTTGTTCTTTCGGTCATGACCCAGCCTTCATGACCATAGGTGAGGCTAGGAACAAAAACTGACCGGTAGATTGAGAGCTTTGCCTTCTGGCTCAGCTCTCTTTTCGTCACAACGGTGCGATAAATTGAATGTAATACCGCACCTGCTGTGCCGATTCTCCGACCAATCTCCCGCTCCATTGTCCCTCACTCGCGAACAAGACCCCCAAGGTACTTGAACTCCTTCACTTGGGGTAAGGACTCATTCCCTACCTGGAGAAGGCACTCCATCGGTTTCCTGCTGAGAACCATGGCCTCCGATTTAGAGGTGCTGATCCTCATCCCAGCCGCTTCACACTCGGGCTGCGAACCGATCCAGTGAGTGCTGAAGGTCACAGGCCGATGATGCCATCAGGACCACATCATCTGCAAAAGCAGCGATGAGATCCCCAGCCCACCGAACTGCAACCCCTCTCCACCCCGACTATGCCTCGATATCCTGTCCATAAATACTACAAACAGGATTGGTGACAAAGCGCAGCCCTGGCGGAGGCCAACTCTCACCTGAAACGAGTCCGACTTACTGCCGAGAACCCGGACACAGCTCTCGCTTTGGTCGTACAGAGATTGGATGGCCCTGAGAAGGGACCCTCACCCCGTACTCCCGCAGCACCTCCCACAGTATCTCCCGGGGCACCCGGTCATACGCCTTCTCCAGATCCACAAAACACATGTAGACTGGTTGGGCATACTCCCAGGCTCCCTCCAGGATCCTTGCAGAGTAAAGATCTGGTCCGTTGTTCCACGACCAGGACGGAATCCGCATTGTTCCTCTTCAACCTGAGATTCGACTATTGACCGAACCCTCCTTTCCAGCACCTTGGAGTAGACTTTACCTGGGGAGGCTGAGAAGTGTGATACCCCTGTAATTGGCACACACTCCTCTGGTCCCCCTTTTTAAAAAAGGGGAACCACCACCCCGGTCTGCCACTCCTTAGGCACCGTCCCAGACTTCCACGCAATGTTGAAGAGGCGTGTCAACCAAGACAACCCCTCCACACCCAGAGCTTTAAGCATTTCTGGACGGATCTCATCAATTCCTGTGGGCTTTGCCACTGTGGAGTTGTTTAACTACCTCAGCAACCTCCCACCCAGTGAAATTGATGCCAATCCCCCTCATCCTCCAGCTCTGCCTCTACCATAGAGGGCGTATTAGTCGGATTTAGGAGTTCCTCAAAGTGCTCCTTCCACCGCCCTATTACCTCCTCAGTTGAGGTCAACAGCGCCCCATCCTTACTACACAGCTTAGATGGTTCTCCGCTTCCCCTCCTGAGGTGGCGAACGGTTTTCCTTCGGGCCCTTCGGGTACCTTGCAACTGCCTCCGGAGTCGTCTGGGATAACATATCCCGGAAAGACTCCTTCTTCAGTCGGACGGCTTCCCTGACCACCGGTGTCCACCACGGTGTTCGTGGGTTACCGCCCCTTCAGGCACCTAAGACCCTAAGACCACAGCTCCTCACCGCAGCTTCAGCAATGGAAACTTTGAACATTGTCCACTCGGGTTCAATGCCCCCCAGCCTCCACAGTGATGCACGAAAAGCTCCGCCGAGGTGTGAGTTGAAAGTCTGTCGGACAGGGGCCTCCTCCAGACGTTCCCAATTTACCCCGCACTACCCGCTTTGGGCTTACCAGGTCTGTCCAGAGTCTTCCCCCACCCCCTGACCCAACTCACCACCAGATGGTGATCGGTTGACAGCTCCGCCCCTCTCTTCACCCGAGTGTCCAAAACATACGGCCTCAGATCAGATGAAACGATTATAAAATCGATCATTGACCTTGGCCTAGGGTGCTCTGAGTACCAAGTACACTTATGAGCATCCCTATGTTCGAACATGGGGTTCAAGTATAGACAATCCATGACTAGCACAGAAGTCCAACAACAAACAACCACTCTGGTTTAGATCAGGAGGCCGTTCCTCCCAATCACGCCTCTCCATGTGTCTCCATCATTACCCACGTGCGCGTTGAAGTCCCCCCAGCAGAACTATGGAGTCCCCGACTGGAGCCCCATGCAGGACTCCACTCAAGGTCTCCAAGAAGGCCGAATACTCTGAACTCTTGTTTGGTGCATATGCACAAACAACAGTCAGAGTTTTCCCCCACAACCCGCAGGCGTAGGGAGGCGACCCTCTCGTCCCATCGGGTTAAACTCCAACGTAGCGGCGCCAGCCGGGGGCTTGTGAGTATCCCCACACCCGCCCGGCGCTCACACCCTGGGCAACTCTGGAGAAGAAAATAGTCCAACCCCTATCCAGGAGTATGGTTCCAGAACCAAGACTGTGCGTAGAGGTAAGCCCCCATCAGATCTAACCGGTAGCGCTCCACCTCCCGCACAAGTTCCGGCTCCTTCCCCCACAGAGAGGTGACATTCCACGTCCCCCAGAGCCAGCCTCTGCTGCCCGGGTCTGGTCCGCCGAGGCCCCTGACCTTCACTGCCACCCATGTGGCAGCGCACCCAACCCCAGCGGTTCCTCCCACAGGTGGTGGGCCCATGGGATGGAGGGATGTCCGCCACGTAGCTTTTTCGGGCTGTGCCCGGCCGGGCTCCGTGGCAAACCCGGCCACCAGACACTCGCTGACGAGCCCTCCATCTGGGCCTGGCTCCAGACGGGGGCCCCGGGCTTCCTCCGGGCAGGGTCACTTCATCCCTTCCTCGATTTTTCATAGGATTTTTGAACCATTCTTTGTCTGGCCCCTCACCTGAGACCACTTTGCCTTGGGAGACCCTACCAGGAGCACAAAGCTCCAGACAACACAGCCCTCAGGTTCATAGGGACACACAAACCTCTCCACCACGATAAGGTGATGGTTCCCGGAGAGGACTTACACGAACGTGAACAACTTTAAATTTACAGCGTACATAGACAAGGGGTCATGGACCACACCTACCAAAAATTACACATGGACCACTAGGTGGCGCTATGTTTTTTTTGCCTTTAACTCCCACATTACACATCGCACATTAAAAATCCTTACATCCACGTGTTCCTTGAATCAAGCTGAATCACATGATATACGCCACGCCCATTTCCGCTTAAATTCCTTTGCGCAATATCGCGCAATGCGCAAAACCAACTTTTTCGAACTCGTCCTAGGCCGTGCGATGGATCAGCACGAAACCTGGTACGTAGCATTTCCAGATGGACGTGACCAAAAGTTACTCAAGGAATTTTGCTACGTTAAAGTATGCGCATTTGACGACCAATTTTCCTAGCTAACTACCACACACGTATCATATCTCGACCAAATTAAATGTTATCAGCAAGCAACTTGAGATCATTGTTCAACATCGCACTACGATGCCCTGTACCATATTTGGCAAAGATCTGCCTTTAGGGGGTGCTATAAGCAACGTTTATTTGTTTTGGCCAATAACTCAATGCATTTAAATGGGAAATTTGCAATTGCAATATTTTCGCCACAGTAATGCAATCAACACGAAACTTGTGGTGCTTGTTCGGCATGCCGCTCTGAGGCTCTGTACCAAATTTGGCGAAGATCAGCCATTAGGGGGCACTATAATCAACGTAGATGAGTTTTGGCCCTTTTACTCTATGTTAATGCCATATTTGCAATGGGAATGTACCACAGACCTTGCAGCTCAATATTTACTGATGTTTGCCTCCTACCGTTAGGGGAGCACGCAAAAGTAAAAACCAAAACCTGTTTGTTTTTTTTACAATAAACAAACTTCTTAACCCACCTGACAAAGTTTCTACAACCTTCACAGTGTACAAATGCAACTCTTTTCTCTCACTTTTTCAATCTAAAATCAACACCATTCATAGGCGCCGATACCGTGCAATTAAACATTGCAGTTGGTGCTAAGTGGAGCGTCTATCATAGTGTGATTGGTTATGTCGGTGTCATTGATTCTTAATTTCCCACGAAGCACCCACCACATAAATTGGCGCCTATGACGCCATTTGCAACAACTTGACCACCTCCTCAACCACCACACCTGCCTCCACCCTCTCGGTCACTCTCTCATTTCTCTCTGCTCAGGGGGGTTAAGAAGTTTGTTTATTGTAGAGCATTCTTAAAGGTGGTCTGTATATGGGTGGAGGCGAACTGTTGACTGCTACGTTTGCAACGACGATGTACCGCAGACCTCGAGGCTCGCACCTCTCAATATTTACCGACGTTTGCCTCCCCGCTGCCGGGCTTCGGGTTCCGCTTTCGCGCGCTCCCTGGGGCCTCAGGGGCGACTGGCGTGTCACAAACTGTAGTAAAAACCCTGATTGATACGCAGATTCTGAATGCACTGTATACATGTCCAAAGAGTGCCTCTAAAACCAGAATAACCCCGGCATATACAGTTGAGGCCAAAATTATTAGCCCCCCAGGAATTATGGAACATTTTCCTAAAAATCTTTCCAATGTTTGTAGCATTGGTAAAACTTGATATAATCAAACATTTACCAGTGCTATTTAGTAGCTTTTGGTACATTTTGGAATATAAAATACATTTTTAGGCTTGCTTTATATCAAATATAGTGAAAAATGGGGTGGTCAAAAATATTAGCCCCCATGTGAATTTTTGCTTTCAAAACACACCTAATTAACTAATCAAACCACACCTGTGCAGTCAATTGGCTTCCTAACAACACCTGAGCATTCAATCAGCATGAAAGGACTCCAAGGAACAGGGCACTTGAACACATTATTGGGAGAGACTACTTTTACTCACCATACCAAAGACAAAGGAAATCAGTCTTGAGCTCAGAAAGAAGATAGTGGAGGCTCATGATAAGGGGGAAGGCTATACTGACATTTCTAAGCGTTTCACAGTGTCTAGAACCGCTGTACGTTGCAATGACCCAAAGCATACATCGAAATTGGTCCAACAGTTCCTAAGGGATACCAAAACCAAGGTCCTGGAGTGGCCCGCACAGAGCCCAGACCTCAATCCTATTAAGAATCTGTGGCGGCTGCTCAAAGTGAATGTCCATGCTCGGAAACCACGCAATGTGGACCAGCTGGAGCAATTTGCAATGGAAGAATGGGCAAATATCCCTCAGGAGACCTGTGCCAACCTAGTAAAGAACTACTCTAAGAGGTTGTTGTCAGTTGTGGCTCAGAAAGGGTACACTATTGACTATTAATGGCCAGGGGGCTAATAATTTTGGACGTCTCATTTTTGCCCTTTCTTGTTTCAACTCACTATATCAATTAAATATCCATCTTTGTTATTTTGGAAACAAATACACTATAAACACTTGTTGTTAATGGTCATTTCCATGGAGAAATCAAGAGTTTTGTCTAATTTCATAAGGGGGGCTAATAATGTTGGCCTCAACTGTATGTATATGTCTTAATCTGAAAATACTGAATTCGGAAAAAGGCCTTATTCGGAATATAAAAACAGAATATGTTGTTTGCATGACCTGAATCATATTCAGAATAATGTCATATTTGTAGTAATAGTGGAATATTGGTGTGCATGTAAACATACTCACTGAGGCTCTAAAGGAGCTAATGTGGAGGTCTGCCCTCCCCCCCGACTTCGAAACATGAAGCCACCCTCATTAAGCTAATGATTGATGCGTGCTAAAACTGGTAGGTTGTTGTTGTTGATGAAGTGTTTCAGTGTCTCCTCCTTCCTGTGCTGATTCCAGACTGTGCGTGTTCAGGGCAACGCCATCTCGCACCGCCTCAGCCTGTCCCGGGTGAAGAAGGAGGACGAGGGCGTGTACGAGTGCCGTGTGTCCAACCTGTGGGCCGCCGACGCCACCGAGTTCACAGTCCGCGCCACACTGCGGGTCACGTTGGGGGTCACGCTGGGGGGGGCCGGCAGCATGGTGGCAGAGGAGGCCGTGTCGCACATCCAGAACCGCTGGCCACTGAGGAGCAGCAATACAGCGCTCGGAGGGGGTGGGGCCGGGTGGGCCACCGTGGAGCCCGGCCGGGGGGGCCAGCGGGGGCCCGGCCCCCCCCCGGTCAGCTCCACCAGCAGCACCTCGCTGGCTAAGTCGTCAGCTTCAGCGATGCCAGGGAGCGCTGCCATCCTCCGGCAGCAGCTTGGAGCAGGTGAGTGGGGGGGCTGCAGGTTGATGTTTCTCTGTGTGTTGTGGTACAGGATGCTTTGGTCCTTCCATCAGTTGTAACGTTCTCACTGCCATGTCTTATTGTCAGACTGGACACCGCAAACTTCAAATAATCATATTGTCCTGTTAATATTCTGGAATTACTTAATACTGTAGTGTGGGAGAGAGTCTATTATTAGAGATATTATTGTGTTACGTTCATATTTTATCATTCTGGCATCAGTAGGGACTCTAGCTTTGTTCACATTTGACATCTACATGTACAGCTTCTATTATCACTTATCATAAAACACATTTTCTCTGTTGCAATAACATGATTCAGATTTGGTGGCAGTGCTGCATGTGAGAGCAGGAACATTTCTGTATGATCCATATGTGTGTGCTCATGTGTCGTATAATGTGTTGATGAAGGCTCAGCTCAGTGTTCATCATCATCTCCTTCTGATCCTGCCACAGCTCTGTCACACTGTTCTAATCTCTTAAGATCATGATCAGCATTTTGGTGGACGCATGTATGAAGGTGTAAGACCTATTTCCTGGCAGCTGCTTGGCAGACGGCATGGGGAAGGATGGGGGGGAGGGGGGTTAGCTCTTGTACCTGCCCCAGTTCTGTTCTATGAAGCGGAAGTGGAGTGGAGTGTAGTGAGCCGCGCTGCAGATGAGAGCTCTGACTCAGACTGTCTGACACACGCCCACTGAGAGAGGAACTACAGACACAGCCGCTGGGCTCGGCTTACAGCAACATGTACCTCCGTGTGTGTGTGTGTGTGAGTGTGTTTCTCAGCTTTGATCAGCCATTCCCAGGGAGCAGATGGGACTGCTGCTGCTGCATGTGTGTGGAGCCTTTTATTAGAGATCAGAGGTGTAACGGTTGGGTTCGTACCCTGGTTTAGGAGTTACAGTTTGGTACTTCTTTTATTTATTTTGAACAGACAGTAGTGCAATTGTCAAAGACCGTCCTCCTTTTGGGGAATGTATACATTTTGCCCACTGACAACTTTGGTATTATGTTACTATTTCATTTAAAAAAATGAGGATGATTTCAAATACCTCTGGAAACTGTTAAATATATCCTACAGTAGTAGTGTAACGGACCGCCCCTACGGTTCGGCATGCATGTGAACCGCAGATTAATTACAAATGTAACCATCATAGTGTGAAATAGGAATACAGTTTAGCTGCAGCTGTTATGTGAACGGGGCTCAGCAGAGTCTCTCTGCAGCGGGACGGCACTGCCGATAGAGCGCTTGCATGTGGTGTTCATGGGTAGGCCTACTCCCGTACGGCTCGCAGCAGTTGTTAAAACAGACTGTACCAAAACACGGAACACGCAACGTTTTCACAGGTTATGAAACTGTCTCAATTTAATGCAAGAAATAGAGGAGACGCCGAAACTATCGTTGCAGCACGTGGGCCGAAGTGGACGCAATGCGCCCGGTGTGAATGGACAGATTGGGCGCCGAAATAAAAATAGCTGCGCTATGCTGGACAGCAGCCCGCCGCAGACAGATGGCAGCTCAGGCGGAAGGCTGACAGCTCCACGCCCGTCTAGTACAGCTTGACTTTGCGAACGGAGATCCCATTAGCACTAGCTTTACAGCGGAGCATTCAGATCCAGTCAAATCAGCGCCAGCCGCATGTGTGTGTGTGTGTGTATATATATATATATTTTTGTCCACCACCTCTAACAGCTAGAAAGTAGTCAGGGGGTGGCATGTGGCTCACAGTGTAGAGAGGGTCAGCCATCCACCACAATATTGGCGGTTCGCTCCTCCGGCCACATGTCAAAGTGTCCCTGAGCAAGGCACTGAACCCAGAGTTGCTCCCCGGAAGCTATATGTGTATGTGTCCACTGTCCCTAATGCTTAGGATGGGATAAATGCAGATATACTGTCAGTTGTATGTGACGATAAGAATAAAGTTTGTATTGTTTTGTTACCAGAAGAGAGCGGGCCTTTCTGATCAGTTTGTTTTCGGTGTCCGGCTCTGATGCCGCAGCACATCACAAAAACATCTTGTTGCACACATTTAAGGACCTGAGGCCGGTTGGTTGCTCAAAACCAGCCCCCACCCCCCACAGATGACACTGGTGTGTTAACTCAAGCTCAGCAGACAAGACCAAATTGCCTCCTAAATGACCAGCTGACTAGTCTATATCCACGATGTTCCACTTCCGTGATTGCTCCAGTGCTGCAAGAAATTCCGCCGGATGCGTGTCTTTTCGCCGATTTTTTGTGTTGGTGTTCTAAACTCCGGTGGATTTATGATGACTATGGTTCACTGCTCCTCAGATCTCTGCAGGGTAAATCCAGCCAGCTAGCTAGACTATCTGTCCAGTCTGAGTTTTCTGTTGAACGACTAAAACAACTTTTGAATGTACACGTTCCACCAAAACAAGTTCCTTCCCGAGACTATTTGGAGCTTAGCGCTGTACATTGGTTTAAAGAAATGCCAATAAACCAGAGCACGTTTTTCTCCCATCCAGGAATGCTGTGTGGACTAGCCAGACCCTCCTTTGCAGCGCTGTGGAGGAAGGTCTGGCAGAGCCAGACTACCAGCTGACAAACAATGTAGTATTTAAAAGGCTATTTTATCCGTACAGTGCTCTGTCCACATAAAATGCTACATTCCATCACTTCCTGCTAACTTCACAGAGAAAGACAAAAGCACAACATCTATATCTTCCTCTGGGGAAACTTTCTGAGCTCATCAGATCACATCGCAGCATCATAAGCCACTTGGTTTTTCATTTAGGATGATAACTGTACACTTATGAAATTATATTAACGCAGCATTACCTATTGACCAGCACCTTGGTACCTACCTACCACGGTGCTGGTCCTTCAGATGTTTTGCCAAATTGATAGTGTTCCCTCTTGTTCTCACTGTTCTGAAGTTACACAGAAGTTACGCCAATTACTGCAACAGGCTGCCACTTTCTATCAAACGGCCAATACAGTAGTCTGTAAAATACACATAAATGACCCAGCATCAGTTAGTTTTAGGTTAACTGTCCTGCAGGAAAGCAGCCCCCAGCCCCTCCAGACCCAAGCAGTCAACTGGTGATAACTCCAGACCTGCTATTACTGCACACAGATTTCCTCCCTCTATATCTGTGTACTTCTCAGAAAGCCCAAAACCAACCAATGATTAACAAGGACGCTGTGAAGCCATGTGTCCACGGTCTTATTTATGTAACCTACATCTGTTGGTTGTATTCTGGATGATTACTGACACAGCACATTAAACCTCACAGTCCAAAGCTCCACTTCCATGTTTGGACTGGATTGTTGCAGTTCCAGTGCTGATATATCTTTGTGATTACATTTCCCTCTGTTACAAGGCTGAAACACTAAGAAATGACAAAGTGACTCATTTCATGAGTGAGAGGTGCATTTCTTCTACAACCACTCCAAAACGTTATTCTGTTCACATGCAGAAATAACTAAGCATACATGACCGATTAATAACGGATGCATTATGGTAACTTTTGAATATAACAGTGACTCTGACCCCCCTGTTGCTGCGTTTAAGAGGGGAACCCTTAGGGACTTCTAGGACTTCAGAGATGTCCCAACATATCAGCATTTAAATGTCATATTTAACATATTTCAATTAAAGAATCCTCTCTTTTAATTCTAATTTTAGCTTGATTTTCTATTAAATTTGCTTCAGAAATGACAGTGTTAGTGTCCTCAAATCTTAAAAACAGAGTTATCCAATTAGATTCAGTTGTTGTCTCTAGGCAGAAAAAAGGTTACAGCTCAGTCACTCATCGGTTAGGACTTAGGACCGGGACAGAATTCCAGAGTGTGTGTGTTAGTTTAGTAGTTGACAGGTGAATCAGCCAATCACATTTCACTATTGTAGTAGTCGGGACAAAAATCATTGCCCTACGTCTTCCAGAAGGCCGCAGCGATAAACGCGCCTAGTACTTTATTTTTAATAAGAGGCGAGCGGGCAGGTAGGGGGGCGATCTGACAGGCCAGCCCGGTCTCACGGCAGGTCGTGTAAATGTCACGTTATTTGTAATCTATTGATACGTGTTCACAGGCACGTTTTTCTTGTTTTTTTACGTGGTGGCCAGCATGAAAATGTTAAGAAATATATGTCAACGGGAAGCATATTTCGTGGCCACAGCACGAAAATGGTAGGGAGTATTATAAAGAGCCGAAAATCCGCACAGGGAGGTTGGTCAGGGTGGTGGTTGGGTCAAACAACACAGGACTTTCACCCGGGCGAGCGGGGTTCGCATCCTGCGTGTGGCGTTTTGTTTCCCGTAGTCTTCCTAATCACAACCGTCCTGTTATTGTTGCGGGTCCCCAGCGGCCGTCTCCCGGCGTGTGAGGCGCCCTTTCCCCGTAGGGTTTTTCCTAAACCCAACCTCCGCCATCCCGTTATTGTGGCGCGTCCCCAGCGGCCGTCTCCCGGTGTGTGAGGCGCCCTTTCCCCGTAGGGTTTTTTCCTAAACCCAACATCCGCCATCCCGTTATTGTAGCGCGGCCGCCTCCCGGGATATGGGGCGTCCTTTTCGGCCGTCTCCCGGTAAAAAAACGTGCCCGTGAACACGTAAAAAGTAACGTGACATTTACACGTAAAAAATGAGAAAAACGTGCCCGTGAACACGTATCAATAGATAAAAAATAACGAGACATTTACACGAACTGCCGTGAGACAGGGTTGGACAGGCGGAGCGACAAGCAAATTCCTACACGAGCAACGCACAGAACAAATCAATGGACGAGACACTTGCTCTGTGTGAGTTCCCTAATATAAAACGGTTTTCTTAACAGGACGTAAACAGCGGGGATTTTACATGTCAGAGGATATAAGCACAAGAATGGATGTATCGGGTAACGTTAAGTAACGTTATAGTTTTAATTACGATTATGCTAATTTAGCTAACATTAGCTATCAGAAATAACAGTCTGTGGTTGGGAAAGACTAGGATTGCCACCGTTTGTTATAAATCGATAATCGATATGACACCACAGTCAACTAATGTCAATTAGTTGTACTGGCAGGGATATATTGGTGTGTGTGTGTGTGTTTGTGTCAAGGTTATAAATGTTAACGAAAACGAACAAAATAATGAAATTAGGTGGGAAAAAACAGTCGTTACCTGAAATAAAAATACAAACGAGGCATTACAAAAAAACGATAACTAAAACTATGTCTGTTTGCAAAACTAACTAAAATAATCAAGTAAATGTCCTTAGTTTTTTTCTTTGTCAGTGTCTTTCATAGAGCAAATAACGTTATCTCTTTCAGAGTTGACATTCTACAGTTTATGCCATAGACATACAGTATATAGTTTCCGACTGGGAACCCAGAAATTCCAATATTCCATTTCAAATTTAACACAGCATAGTCCATGCCCCTCACCTGGCATCATGGCGGTACCGAAAGTCGGAAGAAAGTGACAGAGTCCTATTTCATTATGACTGTATCAGATAAAAGCAAGTGCCTTGCAGTGTAAGGTGGTAAAATATGTGGACAATTTATTAAAGGGAAAAATTGTCAGGGTTTGCTGAGGGATTGACTTAGCTAGGACCCAAATGCAGGTAAAAAGGAGTTTATTAAAACAAAAACTTACAACTGAAAGTGTCCAGAGATTGGCAGGCAGGTAAACTGGGGCGGTCTCAAGGGCGGTCTCAGGGACGCCGGGGATCAGCAAAGTCACAGGGGAGGTCTCTGGGGCGCCGTAGACCGACAAAGCCTCAGGGACAGTCACTGGGGAGGTCTCTGGGGCGCCGGAGACCGACAAAGCCTCAGGGGCAGTCACTGGGGAGGTCTCTGGGGCGCCGGAGACCGACAAAGCCTCAGGGGCAGTCTCTGGGGCGCCAGAGACCGGCATAGTCACTGGCTTGCCCGTAAGCAAACACTTTGGGAGGTCAGTCGACGTAGACTCTGGGAGGTCAGTCGTCGAAGACTCTGGGAGGTCAGTCGTCGAAGACTCTGGGCGACTGGAAGACTCTTGAAGAGCTGTCGACTGGAAGACTCTTGAAGAGCTGTCAACGGAGACTCTGGATGGCTGGACGTCAGCGGCGGTTCTGGGTGGCTGGACGTCAGCGGCCGTTCTGGGCGGCTGCACGTCAGCCCAGGAACAATGGTCAACTAGGACTCAGGAACACTGGTAGATTCAGGAACAGTAACACTGGTCAGCACGGACTCGGGGTCGCTGGAGACCTCGGGCTCAGAACTGCTGGACAGGACAGGCTCGGGACCGCTGGACAGCACAGGCTCAGGTCCGCTGGACAGCTCAGAATTAGGCTTGCTGCACAGCACGGGCTCAAGAACACAGGTCAGCTCAGGCTCAGGAACTCTGTTCAGCTCAGGCTCAGGTACACATGGCAGCTCAGGCTCGAGGCCTCTGGACAGCACCATTCAGGGCTGATGAAACAAAGTGAGGACTCCTCGAACTGGAAGAGAGGTTGAAGCAGGGCATGGCTGACGTGAGCCATGTCGCCCTTTCCCGCCCACGGCCTCCACGCTCCCAGGAATATGGCCAGGCGGGAGCCCTCAAAAGACTGCTGGTGTTCAGGGAGTTTTGCTGACCAGGTGGCAGTAGGGGCAGTCTAACAAAAATCTCTGGGAGTAGTCGACCAGGAGCAGGCTGGGTGACGGACAAAAAAACCTGTAGTTACAATGCTAGCAGGTCTAGCAACTGGCAGGCTGGTAGGCTGCCAGTTCGGAAAGCTACCCTCTGAGGCTCAGGAGGGACGGCTAGCTGAGGCTCAGAAGAACCGCTCGTCAGCGGAGTTTCTGAAGGCCGCTGCTTGGAGACAAGAAACCAAATTCTGCTCCATTGACAGCCAGTGAGTCTCCATGAGGTGCCTAGCAAAGGCGGGATCCCCTCCCTTGCTTTTAATCTCACAAAAAATCCCAACATCATCTCACTATCAGTGTCCATGGGGTGAAAATGGTTTAACCCATAGATGCTAACCATCTGGTGGGAGACTGTCAGGTTTGCTGAGGGATTGACTCTAGCTAGGACCCAAATGCAGGTAAAAAGGAGTTTATTAAACAAAAGCTTACAACTGAAAGTGTCCAGAGGCTGGCAGGCAGGTAACACAAACTGGGAATCCAAAAGACAGGAAGACTGGTGAGCAAAACACTAGACATCCATCCATCTGATTCATCCATCCATCTTCACCGCTTATCCGGGTCGGGGTCGTAGCAGCCTCCAGCAGGGGACCCCAAACTTCCTTTCCTGGCCACATTAACCAGCTCCGACTGGGGATCCCGAGGCGTTCCCAGGCCAGGTTAGAGATATAATCCCTTCCACTTAGTCCCCGGTCTCCCCTGGTACCTCCCAGTTGACGTGCCTGAACACCTCCCTAGGAGGCGCCCAGGGGGCATCCTTCACCAGATGCCCGAACCACCTCAACTGGCTCTCTTCGACGCAGAGCTGAGCAGCGGTCTACCCGAGCCCTCACGGATAACTGAGCTTCTCACCCTATCTCTAAGGAGACGCCAGCCACTCCTGAGGAAACCATTTTGGCCGCTTGGTACCTGATCTATTCTTTCAACCATGACCCAGCCTTTCATGACCATAGGTGAGTGGTAGGAACAAAACTGACCGTGATCGAGAGCGCCAAGTTCGGCTCGCTTTTCACAACGGTGCGATAAATTGAATGTAATACCGCGACCTGCTGTGCCGATTCTCCACCAATCTCTCCGCTCCATTGTCCCCTCACTGCGAACAAGACCCCAAGGTACTTGAACTCCTTCACTTGGGGTAAGGACTATCTCTACCTGGAGAAGGCACTCCATCGGTTTCCTGCTGAGAACCATGGCCTCGATTTAGAGGTGCTGATCCTCATCCCAGCCGCTCACACTGCTGCGAACCGATCCAGTGGAGTGCTGAAGGGTCACAGGCCGATGATGCTATCAGACCACATCATCTGCAAAAGCAGCGATGAGATCCCCAGCCCACCGAACTGCAACCCTCTCCACCTCGACTCACGCCTGAGCAGATTCTGTCCATAAATACTGGGAAGTAAACAGGATTGGTGATGTTTAGCCCTGGCGGAGGCCACCCTCACCTGAAACGAGTCCCGACTTACTGCCGAGAACCCGACAGGCAAGCTCGCTGGTCGTGACAGAGATTGATGGCCCTGAGAAGGACCCTCACCCGCACTTCAAGAGCACCTCCCACAGTATCTCCCGGGCACCCGTCATACGCCTCCAGATCCACAAAACACATGTAGACTGGTTGGGCATAATTCCAGGCTCCCTCCAGGATCCTTGCAAGAGTAAAGATCTGGGTCCGTTATTCCACGACCAGGACGGAATCCGCATTGTTCCTCTTCAACCTGAGATTCGACTCATCGACCGAACCCTCCTTTCCAGCACCTTGAGTAGACTTTACCGGGAGGCTGAGAAGTGTGATACCCTGTAATTGGCACACACCCTCTGGTCCCTTTTAAAAAGGGGAACTACCAACTCGTGGGCCTCAAGCCACTCCCAGGCACCGCCCCAGATTTCCACGCAATGTTGAAGAGGCAGGTCAACCAAGACAACCCTCCACACCCAGAGCTTTAAGCATTTCTGGACGGATCTCATCAATCTCTGGGGCTTGCCACTGTGGAGCTGTTTAACTACCCAGCAACCTCCCACCAGGGAAATTGATGTAACCCTCATCCTCCAGCTCTGCCTCTACCATAGAGGGCGATAGTCGGATTTAGAGTTCTCAAAGTGCTCCTTCCACCGCCTCTATTACTCCTCAGTTGAGGTCAATAGCGTCCCATCCTTACTGTACACAGCTTGACAGTGGTTCCCTCAAGCCTCCCTCCTGAGGTGGCTAACGGTTTTCCAGAAGCACCTTGTGCCGACCGAAAGTCCTCTCCATGTCTTCTCCGAACTTCTCCCACACACGCTGCTTTGCCTCTTTCACGGCAGAGGCTGCAGCTCTTCGGCCCTTCTGGGTACCTTGCAACTGCCTCCGAGTCGCCTGGGACATATCCTGGAAAGACTCTTCAGTCAGACGGCTTCCTGACCACCGTGTCCACCACGGTGTTCGTGGGTTACCGCCCTTGAGGCACCTAAGACCCTAAGACCACAGCTCCTCACCGCAGCTTCAGCAATGTGAAACTTGAACATTGTCCACTGGCCTCACGTCTCCCAGCCTCCAGGATGTACTAAAAGCTCCGCCGAGGTGGAGTTGAAAGTCTGTCGGACAGGGCCTCCTCCAGACGTTCCCAATTCTTACCGCACTACCCGTTTAAGCTTCTACCAGGTCTGTCCAGAGTCTTCCCACCCCTGACCCAACCTTTCACTACTAGATGGTGATCGGTTGACAGCCCGCCTCTTCACCCGAGTGTCTGGGGGAAAACATATGGCCTCAGATCAGATGAAACGATTATAAAAATCGATCATTGATTCTTGGGCCTAGGGTGCTCTGGTACCTGGGCATTAATTTCTAAGGAGCATCCCTTATGTTCGAACATGGTGTTCAAGAGGTGACAATCCATGACTCAGCACAGAAGTCCAACAACAAACAACCACCTGGTTTAGATCAGGAGGCCGTTCTCTCCCAATCACGCCTCTTCCATGTGTTCCATCATTACCACGGCGCGCTGAAGTCCCCCAGCAAACTATGGAGTTCCCAACTGAGCCCCATGCAGACTTCCACCTCAAGGTCTCCAAGGTCGAATACTCTGAACTCTTGTTTGGCATGTATGCAACAAACAACAGTCAGAGTTTCTCTCCCCACAACCCGCAGGCGCAGGGAGGCGAATTCCTCTCGCCCACCGGCAACCTAACGAGCGGCGGTCAGCCGGGGCTTGTGAGTATCCTCACACCGCTCCTGCGCTCACACCTCTGGGCAACCCTGAGAAGAAAAAGAGTCCAACCCTATCCAGGAGTATGGTTCCAGAACCAAGACTGTGCGTAAAGGTAAGCCCCCACTCAGATCTAACCGGTAGCGCCCACCTCCCGCACAAGTTCCGTTCCTTCCCCCACAGAGAGGTGACATTCCACGTCCCCAGAGCCAGCCTCTGCTGCCCGGGTCTGGTCCGTCGAGGCCCTCTGACCTTCACTTCTGCCACCCATGTGGCAGCGCATCCGACCCCAGCGGTTCCTCCCACAGTGGTGGACCTATGGGATGGAGGGATGTCCACGTAGCTTTTTCGGGCTGTGCCCGACCGGCTCCGTGGCAACCCGGCCACCAGACGCCGCTGACGAGCCCTCCATCTGGGCCTGGCCTGACGGGGCCCCGGGCTTCTCTGGGCAGGGTCACGCCATCCCTTCCGATTTTTCATAGGATTTTTGAACTCATTCTTGTCTGGCCTCACCTGAGACCACTTTTGCCTTGGAGACCCTCTACTAGAGACAAAGCCCCGGTGATTTTAAACACAGCCCTCAGGTTCATAGGGACACACAAACTCCCCACTACGATAAGGTGATGGTTCCCGGAGAAGACCAACCAGGACAACACGACATAAATCACAACGCAGAACAGAAACTAAATGCTCCCACAACACACAAAGGAAAACACAGAGACTAAGTAAATGAGGAAACAAGCACCAGACACTAGGGCTGGGAAACAGGTGAACCACAATAGGGCTGGGCAGAACAATCAAAAAGGCGGGAAACAAACAAAGACAGGGAAGAAAAAACCAGACAAGCTAGAAAACCAGATCATCAAATAAAACAGGAAACCGAGAAAACAGAAAACAAGACTACCACAATAAAACAGACTGAACAAAATACCAAAACCATGACAAAAATCCCACGAATTTCAAAGTACATTTGAGAAGCTGCACAAGGAGGTTAACCCAGCTTACCTAACAAGTAAAGGAGAACGAAAGCCCCTTCCTCGGAACAGAAGTGTAACCCTGGTCCAGGGCATGGATGTATGGATACAGGGCCAGGCAGCGGACGGAGACAAATCAGGGACAGAGAACACTGCAGGTGTGCTTTTTACCACCCGATAGCTGCTGGTTAAATACACAGGAACACCAAAGCGGAGGAAGTGTGGGTTAATATGTGTATTGATACTGAGTTGTTCTAAACAACTGTGTGAGTCGACGGACTTTCAAAGTTTGCTACTTTACTCGAACTGTAAAGTTCAAAACACCTGTTCATGTATGGTTGCCTCTCTCTTTCCCCAAATTTCCACCCAAGGCGGAATGGCCGCGAACGGTTGAACGGGCAGAGTCAATAGGTTTCACAAAAGTCAATGTGTGTATTTCACTGACTGGCGGAACGGCAGCGCCCGACTATGCCCCAAGCTCCGGCGGTCCGCAGCCCTCCGGAGCAGATACGCAGAGCTTCTATTTTTGCCGGATGCCGGAGAGCTCTGCAGCAATTCAGATTGTGCGGGACAGGAAGTCGAGCACAAAAACAAAATAAAACATCCGGTTAATTTTTAAAATAAAATACACCATGCTCACGCGAATCATATTTCCCTGCACTACACCTTGAAAACACAGCACAGAGTTGTTTTCCCTCTACTCCTCTGGATGGAAACAAACTGTTGTTGGTTTTGTGGCTTTATTCTACGTGAATTTGCAAATTGTGGGTCCTCGTGACTACAGCTGTCAGTCATACCCGCAGCCGTGCCGCAACAAATCCGGACCTAGCGGGTATTGACGGACAGCGGAGCATGCAGCCGGCACGCAGCAGAGCCGGTCCGCAGATGTTCTGCATTCAGTGGAAATCCGAAATGTGAACTGATGATGCGAATAAAGAACTGAGCATCTCATGAGATGGCCACAAACTCTCCAACCACCCCCACCCTGTGTACCTCGGAGTCACACTCGACAGGACACTCTCTTTCAAAACTCACCTTCAGAACACCAAAGCCAAGGTCAACACTCGCAATAACATCCTGCGCAAACTGGTAAACTCAAAGTGGAGCCGCTCCCACCACACCAAAATGATTGACACAGCCCTCAACGACACCTGCCGCATTATCACGGGATGCCTAAAGACAACCTGCCAGTTTCCGTCAGACAGTCCCACCTCTCCAGACAACCAAAGAAATAGCAAGGACCAACCTCTGGAAAGATGAATGGAACCAGGTAAACACACAGGCCCAGGACTGGATGGAGAGAGGAATCACCCCGACTGAATGTCTCGCCATCAGGCACGACCTCCCATGGCTAACCTGGAAGACCCTCAACAGACTATGAGTGGAACAGGGGAGGTGCAAAGCACTTATGAAAGCATGGAACCACCAGACAGAAGACACATGTAGTACAGACAATGTCCCACCTACTGGAGTGTGAAAACACATCCCAGTGCAGCCCCCAGGACCTGGCTGAACCGACCCCATCAGCTGTGACCTGCGCCAGATATTGGCAGAACGACATCTGAAATTGCAACGGACTCGAAGAAGAAGACCCCAAACTAATCAGATGTCCCAAGCTGTAGACGCTAATGCTGTATCTGACACCACAAACACTGAGTTACTAGCATTGCTCACTAGCTATGAAGAGCTTGGCAGGAAGCTTAGACAAAGTATCATGGTACCTGCAACACAGTCACCACAGTACTCTCCACTGTTACCAGCACAGGCTAGTAAGTTTCATAGTGACTTGTCAAACAACAACCTACCAAGTTGGCCTGTTGCCCAGCCTGTTCGTGAGGGGATGATCTCCCTAAGGGACCTCTCTTACCTAGAGAAGAGGGAGTTTAAAGTGCAAGGGGGTCAGCCGACATCAGCTACAATAATGTCTGCAAACAAATAGTGGAAGGGATTAAAGAAGGCATCCAGGACACTGAGATAGTTCGGTGGGTGCTCAGAATAATAAAACCAGGAAATTTCAAAGATATGCTAATAAATAAGGATGACCTGACCGTCATGGAACTCAAGGGGTTCCTCCAAGCTCACTTAAGAGAGAAAAACAGAACAGAGTTATTCCAAGAGTTGATGTGCACCAGACAAGATGAGAATGAGACACCACGACAGTTTCTCTACTGGGTGATAGCGTTAAAGCAATGTGTCCTATTCACATCCAAACTGTCAGACGCAGGCAGAAAATACACTACAGCTACTGTTCAAGACGTCTTCCTGCATACAGTCTATCAGGGACTAGGTTACAAACATAGTGAGATATGTTGAGAACCAAAGCCCCTTCTGTCAAGCATGTGTCATGTAATGAGTAACCAGTGAGGAAAGCGAGAGACAGAAAAGGATGGGTTCTGCTTGTCCGCAGACCACAAGTGCACATAGCGCACAGCTTGAGCTTAATACAGTCCAGGACAATAACAACAAGCAAGAGAGCTCAGCCTCCACAACAAAGACATACCAAATCAAAGAGGTAGATGAGCTCACAAACATGATCGATATGTGGTAAAGGAACAAGTTTCAGATACCCCAGTATATGTCTTCCACCCAGAAAGCGATAACAAAGGGAAAACCAGAACCCTGCACAGAAATCTGCTTTTGCTGGTTAATGATTTAGCCACCTAAACCAACCTCGAAACCAACATGTAGGCAAGGAAACTCAGAGGTGAAAGCGGGTGATGTGAGAGACAAAAATGTTAGTGCCGAGACATCTGACTCGGATGATGAGTCAGCAGAAGGTTACTGGTTGAGGATACCTGCAAACTGGGCTGGGCCAAGAACAGTGACTATCTATGATAGAAGGCCTGCTCAGACACCTAGGAAACCAGTCAGAGTCCAATATGAACCTGTACACAGAACATCGGCCAGAATGACCCAAGACAGGGAGGAAGATTTGCCTGAGTTGGATGGAGTAGTGCTGGGTGGTATACCGGTTCACACCGAATACCGGTGTATATTTTCGTTATGATATGGTGTATTTGATTACACAATGTTTGGAATGCTACGCTGCGCCGCGTGACACTCTTTCAGATGGGACCCTCAGTGTAACACGCATGGTGCAACTGCGAGGCGCGGTGAGGGTAAACATTACAGTGAAGATGGATAGGATAGACATTGAAAGTTCTGAAATCGAAGCTGCAGAATTAGTAGAACAAGATGACACAGAAGAACTTGTGCCAAAAAGAGGAGCTGTGTCTGTTGTTTAGAGTTTTTTGGTTTTAAAAAATCGTGCTAAGTGTACTCGTCATACTAACGTTACTCGGCCCCGCTAACGTTAAACCTGTCACCTCAACCATGCAGCGGAGCAACATAATGAACGCAATAACAATCCACCTAGAGTCCCACTACAGACTGTCGAGAAAGATGGGTTCAGAGCAATGATTGAAACACTGGATTTAAGATGTCTTGCCTCGCCAAAATACTTCCGCCAAACCACTAACCTTATTCAAACACAAACAAAAAAAAACAGCAAACTTACAACTATTTTGTTTTGAAAAGGAAGCATGTTGAGGGAGGTCACGTGACCAATGATCGCAATGGTCGCTCAAGGCTAAGGCTCCTCACCCACCTCTGTATTTTCATTGAAAAACCAGGTTCTTCTTCGATGTCAATCGTTTTATTTGTTGCCACAGTGACTCAGTGAAATGCCTATGTCTATGTCTACCCAGACACAGAAATCTGCTGTCATGGTGGGGGCTAACACGGCTACTGAGGGCCTAAACATGGAAAACACTATAGCCAGGGTCTTGGAAGGGCAACGAGATATGCTTGAATCAGTGGTCCGCAGCGCAGTGAAAGATGCGTTAGCAGGAATTGATACCTCGCTGCAACACATCAGAACAGAGCTTGAGAGGCAGGGAGCTACGGTACGTGATCTGGTGCAACGAATGGAGAAGATGCAGGGAGAGAACAGGCAGATGAGAAACATGGTGAGTGCCTGTGTTGATGACCAGAAGAAATTTGAGTATAAGCTAGCCGAAATGGAAGACAGATCCCGACGCAACAATGTATGCATCATTGGACTAAAAGAGGGCAGCGAAACGGATGACCCAGTTGGGTTACTGCAAAATCAGTTACCGGTGTGGATCCCCTCCTTACAGAACAGGGCTATCATTGAAATTGACAGAGCACATAGAATCTACGGCAAGGGTACAACGACAGGTACTCAGATTTTCAGGTGTTTGAGATATCAGGACCGCCAAGCAATCCTTTAGGGGCGAGACAAATACTGCAGAAAGGCCCGATTCATGATTCCAAAGCAACACTATGCTTTAAGCCTGATTAAAGCGCACTCACTGTCCAGTGGTGCCAAGGATTTATAGGAGCACAGCATAAGCTACATGCTAAAGGCGTCTCAAACTTCTTTATTTATCCGGCCACCCTGAGAGTGACACACAGAGGGAGAGTGCTAACCTTCACTACAGCCAAGGATAAGGACGTTGCGGGGGACTTCTCGTCTGGTGCTGGAGCCAGCGGAAGGGCCGGGGCTGGCAGACCCAGCGGCTATGGACTAGCGGTATCTGGATTACTGTACAAGTTTGACTCAAAAACACTGTATGTACGTTTTGGAACCAAGCTTTAAAGGAACATTTAATTAGACATGATGAATGCGGACTATTCAGTTTATAAGCTATGTTTATTACTCCTACTAGGCTGGTGTGTTTTTCGCATAGCCTTAATAGCCGGTTCAGACCTAGTTCTAAGGTTTTTTGTAACATTGTTCATGTTTCACATAAGAGTTCATCAGACCTGTTTCATTTAACCTGTGACTTTAGACAGGAGGGGCAGTTTTGAGCTGGAGTTTTGCGCGAGCTGTTTGATGTGGCCACGTATCTTACAAATAGGGGAGGGGGTCTGCGGTCTCACAGAGTTAGGGGATTTATTTTATTTTTTATGTTTTTACCTCACTTTGCTTAGATCTAACAGTTCACCCTTTGCTACAAATTTATCAGCGAATTCCGGTAGGGTACACGAGACATGGATGCATGTATATTTTGAAGATGGCTGAACTTTCAATCCTTTCAGTTAACATCAACGGCCGATCAAATGTGCTAAATTCCTGGACTACTTAAAAAGAAAGAATATAGATGTAGCGCTTATACAAGAGTCACAATTACGTAAAAGAGATGTAAATCGCCTACAAAATAAATACTACAAGATTGCTGCTTCATCTAGTGACGACACCAAAACCAAGGGATCCATTGTGTTACTCGCGGAAACTCACCGTAGATAAAAGTAGTAAAGATTTATCAGGCAGGATATCTTATATATGCACCACAATAAGGAGTAGGAAAATAGCCTTTGTTTCGGTATATGCACCGTCTAAATATGGCGTAAGCTTTTTCCCATGTCTAACCAATGAATTGCTCTCTCTCAATGAATATTCACTAATTATAGGGGGAGACATGAATGCAGTGCTAGATTTAAATCAGGATAGATCAGGGGGCAACCACACAAAGGCCCAAAAACACACATCAGACATGTTTAGAGCAGTTATGGAATCCCGCCATCTTACAGATGTATGGAGGATACACAATCCTACTAGCAAGGATTACACCTTTTTCTCCGCACGTCACCACACCCACTCCTGCATTGATTACATTTTGTGTTCTAGTGAGCTTAAGGCAATGTTCCACATGATAGCAATAGAACCAGCAATTCTGTCTGATCACAATGCGCTAATAACCACATTCCACTGTGATATGTTAGGAGAAAGATCTAGAAGGTGGCAATTTAATAACTCCCTTCTCCAGAACACAGCGTTTGATGCAGAGTTTAGAGCCAAACTGGCTGAGTTTATATCAATCAATACTGACTCAGTTTCGGACTCAGCATTCATTTGGCAAGCAACTAAAGGATTTATTAGAGATTTCACATCTTCCTTTGTGATCAATTTGAAGAGAAAAAGGGAGGCAAGGATTGCGGAGTTGAAAGAACGTTGTAGATCTCTAGAGGAGTCTCTAAAGATGTGTTTTTCTACATCTACACATACTCTTTTGGTTACAAGTCAAACAGAGATGATCTGCTAAGAAGGAGAGCTGAGTTCATAATGCACAGAGTGAGGCAAATTATTATCTTAATGGCTGTAAACCAAGCAAGTTGCTTGCTCTGAAATTAAAACAAAGCAAATCCAGAGCTACTATCAACAGCATCTGCACAGATCGAGGTATCCCAACAAATCCTAAAGATATCAGCGCCACTTTTCAATCCTTCTATTCAAAGCTGTACGAGTCCTCCTGCAACCCAGATCCGACACAGTGCCAGGAGTTCCTAAAAGAACTAAACCTGCCTCTTCTTGACCCAGAGGAGGCAGAAGAACTGGGTCAACCTATAACTTTAGAGGAACTTAAATCAGCATTAAAACAGTTAATGAAGGGAAAATGCCGGGGTTGGATGGAATTCCACCAGAACTTCTTCTACAGTACTTTGACATATTAGGACCTACATGCCTACAAACTTAACCCGCCATAGAGATGGTACTTTTCTCAACAACAAACCAATGACTGCACACTGCCCAGGATCTACAGAGAGTGCTCACAAACAGGCACATCAGCCCCATTGGGACCGGAGATGATGCTTCATATTCCAAAGTCTTGGCACTTGCTTAGAACGCTGGTTGACAGCTAGTCCACCCTTGAACCAATCAGGTTTATACTAAAAGCGTCAATACGCCAGACAATACACGCAGAGATTGGTTTCATGTATTAGAAGATGAAACCTTCCAACAACGGCAAAGGCTTTATCAGTGACTTGACAGCTTTTGACCGCTTGTAGAGGAACGATGCATGCAAGTAATGAGAGGCTTGTTTGGGGCCACCACACAGGCTGCATACTTTATATGCTAATCCCACGGCCATAGTCTCAACTAATGGCTTGCATTTCAGCCATTTCATCGTCTGGGGCTCGCGACAGGATGCCAGCTTCCCCATGGTGATTTGCATGGCGATCTCTCTGAACCGCAGCCCACGCCATAAGGCAAAATAAAATATGTAATGTCCAGATTAAATCCAATAGCAGCTCAATATCATTAATTGCAGATGATATTTTGTTGTACATCTCTGATCTTGAGGACTCTATTCCAAAAATTCTTAAGATCTTCAACGAATTTGGCTCAATCTCCGGCTATAAAATTAATTGGAATAAATCTAATCTTCTTTTATTAAACAACAGGCATGTGACATCAGCCATTAGTGTTACAATACCAACCCAAAGCAAAATTACATATTTGGGCATCATCATACACGCATCACTACAGTGAGTTGTCCAGGACAACTATGAAACTATATTAAGTAGTGTTCAAAGGGATCTGGCCAACTGGTCTGCGCTGCCGGCATCACTGCGGTCCAGGATTGCTGTTAAAATGCACATAGTTCCTTGTGTGAATTTCTTAAGAAGAATGATCCCATTACCAATACATTTCTGGAAGAAACTTGATACTTTAATTCGGCAGTATATTTGGAATAATAAATAACCTAGGCTAAAATACTCTAACCTGCAACGTACCACAAACACGGGAGGCTTGGCCCTCCCCAACCTTAAAATGTATCACAGTCTTTCAGCTACGGGCCCTCAGAGTGTGGACGGACCCCTCATCTACAGTTCCATGGAGAGAAATATAGCAAAACCTCATTGGAAGTCTAAGACTGCAAGACCTTGCCTTTGCAGAGGTGTGTCCAAAAAAGTGTATGCTGACCTATGACCCTCGCTTTGTATAAAACAGTGGTTGGCATATTTTCTGGACATAGTTATGCTCTAGCTCTCTACAGCAAGGATTAACAAAGCCAAGTCATCAACTAGCTCTTATAATCATATATATGTATGTAACTGAGTTTACATTGATCAAGAACTGTTATATTGGCACGTGTGGGTGTTTATGTGCATATATATTTTTATGGCCATCTTTTCTACCAATTTAAATATGTATGTATGTAGGAATAAGTGCTTTCTTATTTTTTGTTTTTTATGTATTTTTATTTATGAATATTTTTTTAATTGAATTAATTTTCATCGTCCCGACCTTTTTTTATTTGGGAGGTCCTTAAATTCTGGGTCAGGTGCATTCATAGAGCAGATCGTGATAATCCAATAAATGTAAAAATGTTTCTTTGACTGCAGGGAAAAACAGGACTTCTTCCAAAAAAGAAGCTTAATCTAGGTGTCAGCTTAGAGACAAGGTTTTTAATGTGTGATTTGAATGGCAAGTTCTGATAAATAATAACACCTAAATACTGTTGTTGTGATCCTACTTTTGGTCTAAAGTGTATTAGTCAATGATTAATAATTTCATAATTAAGAACACATGGAAATGTGTGGTTATGTTGGGCAGAGAAGAGTTACTGGATAGAGCAAGAGATAAGTGGACCATAAATACCTCATTTTTGGTCCACTTGGCTTTACATACTTCGACATCTTGACATTTTCTGCTCCCACATGTTGATTCGGCTAGAGTCGTTTTTCTCCATCTCTCTCTCAGCAGACCACTGGGTCGTCTAGTAGCTATGATGCTTTCGCCAGGCCAATTCAGAATCTTTTTTTTGTCTCTTTAATTCAGTGTTGAATGTTAGCCCTCTTCCGTTTGTGTGGCGGGCATCCAACAGAGTCACAGCCTTCCAGGGATGCAGCAGTTGTAAGCGTCCCGCAGTCGATGAGTTGGGGTCAGAGGCAAAGCAGCAGCAGAGAGATCTGGCGTTGCAGGATTCAAAATTCTTCTGTTCTAATCTTTGTCATAGTAGAACCCAGACATGGAATAGACTGCTGCTTTCAGAATGTCTACTACTGACCCCCGAAGGGGAGAACTGCTGCTTTCCTGGCCTGAGTTGAAGAGATGAGAGTCCTCCTGATTATCATTCTATTTTTTTCATCCAGAAGGAATAACGTTTACCACAAATTGAATTATCCATGTTGACATTCCCTGCTGCTGATCTATAACAAGTTAAAATGCTAGAATTGCACACAAACAAACAATTTGATCCTCAAGCACATGTATACGTCTCTATGTGCATAAATTAGGGGTATGCATCTCTCCATTATAAGACGAGCCGATATGTATCTAGATACAGTTGTGTTCAAAATAATAGCAGTCCAACATCACTAACCTCATAAATCTAATTTTTTGGTAGAAGTGATATTTCTACATGGCAAATAATTTACTAGTAAGTGTTGTAAAGTCATAGAAAACCAACAGACCTGAAAGAAACAGTCATGACATGCATGCTGCTCATTCTGTGTAATTTAATCTGTAATTGAAAGGGGCATGTTCAAAATAATAGCAGTGTTGTGTTCAATTAGTGAGGTGATTGATTCTGTGAAGAAACAGGTGTCAATTATGGCCCATATTTAAGGAGGAAGGAAGCACATTTTGTGCATGCTGGTTATAGTGCATTTCATACTGAACTACTCAGCAAAATGGGTCGTTCCAGACATTGCTCTGAGGAACAGCGGACTTTGATTAAAAAGTTGATTGGCGAGGGGAAAACATATAAAGAAGTGCAGAAAATTATAGGCTGCTCAGCCAAAATGATTTCAAATGCCTTGAAATGACATCCAAAGCCTGCACGACGTGGAAAAAAATGGTCAACTACCATTCGAATGGATCAAAGACTAGCCAAAACGGCAAAGGCTCAACCAATGATCAGCTCCAGGAAAATCAAAGAAGACATAAAGTTACCCGTGGGTACTGTTACGATCAGAAGAAGGCTATGTGAAGCAAAGCTATCAGTTAGAAGCCCCCGCAAAGTCCCATTACGGAAAAAAAGACATGTACTGAATAGGTTGAAATGGACTCATTGACTGGCCAAAGGAGAAATGGGGCAACATTCTGTGGACTGATGATAGCAAAATTGTTCTTTTGGGTTAAGGGGCCGTAGACAGTTTGTCCAACGACCCCCCATGCACTGAATTCAAGCCACAGTACACTGTGAAGAGAGTAAAGCATGGTGGTGCAAAAATCATGTTATGGGGATGTTTCTATACTGTGGTGTTGGGCCTATTTATCACATACCAGGGATCATGGATCAGTTTCAATACATCAAAATACTTGAAGAGGTCATGTTGCCTTATGCTGAAGAGGAAATGCCTTTGAAATGGGTATTTCAACAAGACAATGACCCAAAACACACCAGTAAGCGAGCAAAGTCTTGGTTCCAGATGAACAAGATTGATGTTATGGAGTGGCCAGCCCAATCCCCAGACCTCCATCCCATAGAAAACGTGTGGGATGACATCAAAAATGCTGTTTCTGAGGCAAAACCCAGTAATGCAGAGGAATTGTGGAATATAGTTCAATCGTCCTGGGCTGGAATACCTGTTCACAGGTGCCAGAAGTTGGTCGACTCCATACAACACAGATGTGAAGCAGTTCTCAGAAAAAATGGTTATGCAACTAAATATTAGTGCAGTGATTCAAAGTAAAGCAAACCCTTGAGACACATTTCAATTCATACAGTAAATGTTTGAGTTTGTAAAGAAAAATGAACAGCCTAATATTCCTTTTTCTTCACTTTCTGTAAAGGTATAACACAAACGTGATCAATTTTGGTCACGTTTTGATTTGGAATTGAATGTGCAGTGTTCCCAATGCATTGATATAATGGAATTAAAAGCTATTTGAAGGATTTTGAGCATTATTCCCTTTTTTTAAAACAAACTGCTATTATTCTGAACACAACTGTACATGGGCTACCATATGGTTCAGGGACAACACATTTTAATAACGATTCAGTTCGATTCAATGTTGAAACAATTCAGTGCAATACGATGAGATACGATTCAATCTGATAGATACAGTTAATATTTGTTTAATGTACATTAAACAAATATTAACTGTAAATACACACCCGTCTCTATCAGCAGCTTCATTGACTTGACAGCAAAGCTTCAGTCAATCGATTCGTAACGTTAGAACTGGGCCATCGACCGAATCTTGGTCCATTTAGACCGATGCAGTCCGTTTATCTATGTAGCTGTATCTGTGATAATACAACCGGAGACTGATTTGTATCAGTGAATCTTTACAGCCCAAGTGTATATGTACGAAAACACAGCAAAAAGTAATAATACAGTGACAAAATACATGTCAGTGTTTCTTCTATCACAGGAGTGTAAACGAACATCTGATTATCACAAACTAACCATATGTTATTTATAAACTCACATATTGTTAAATCTTGAGATATGGTAGACCTCAAACTGCACTATTTTTGTATGATGGCAAAAATACTAAGTAAGTAAACTCTGAGGAGTTTCTATGGTCCCAAGACAAACATGGATGACAGTGAAAGGAGTGGTCTGTGGAACAGTTTAAAACGGGAGAGGAACATCTGTGACACACTGAATAGATTAAAACTATTTAAACTAAATAGATTAAATTTTGTTTATTTTCTCCTTGTTCACTGAAGGGACTGTGTATGTATTTTGCATGGGTAATGCGCCCTCTGCTGGTCGTTTTGTGGACGTACTGTTTGTTTTCCCGGCTCTCGTCAGACGATGTTGGATCTGGCCGATAGCGGTAGGTACTTTGTGTAGCGCGAGGCAGATGTATAAAATACGATGTTTAATGTGTATTTAAGTGATTAGACAGGCTGATTGTGGTTTGTGTAGATTTTTAGCAATTGGACTGCTTCATTCGCTTCCGTGTATTTTTGTTTATTATTCAGAGTGTTTTAGTGAGCTAGCCATGTTTTTCACATGTATCTGCGTGACATTTGCCATTTTGTGTCCTGCACTGCGCCCGTATAAGTATATGTATATTCTCTTTATGTTGTTAGGCGTGTGTTGAGGGCATATGACCAACGCTGTGTTTCTCCTCTCTAAAACACTGAACAGGTATGTTATTTGCACAGGACTTATTGTGATTTAAAATGTGTATTTCGTAATGCTGTGAGGTTGCAATTAAAGTGTGAGTCATCTGAGAGCAGTTTTATATAGGCTATATATTACAAAAGTATTTTTATATTCTTATGTTGTATTTTTGCATTTATTGTTTCATATGTGGGGATTTTATTTTATTGAGAAATTAAATTATTTCTGAGACGATGTTGGATCTGGCCGAGTAACCGGTACTGATACTACATTTATAATGTTGACTTTGGGAAGTCTTTATAATGAAATGGGTGCATACACTTGTAAAACGTAAGCTTAGCTTAGCCACGTTCTCCGGAGAACTGTCAGAATGCTCAAGCAGCACATATCACAGATATGGAGTTTGGGTTTGCTTAGGTACATTAGTCAATAAACCTCTGGTTGTCAAATCTATGGGCAGTTGGTCTCTGTTTGTACCTTTTCTTGTTGGTGTGACTGCTGCTGTGTGAGCTGGACACACCATGCAGATGGACTGACTGAACTTGTATACCAGGGGTTGGTGCATAGTGTATAAGTGAAGCCCCCTGGTGGCTGGCTGCAGTATAGGTCATAAGCCCCGCCCCCTCTATGTTAGTCAATGGGACATGGGCCAAATACATTTTTCCCAAAAATGTTTTCAGTCGGAAATAGTAAATTCGTCATCTTCATGCGCTAGACTGGGGCTTATACAGTTTAAGGTTTTACATAGGGTGCATTTAAGCAAGGCAAGGCTTATCAACATATACCCTGGGTTTTTTTTCTAGCCAACCTAGTGCATTCTTTCTGGTCCTGCCCCTAACTTTCAGGCTACTGGGCAATAGTTTTTAAAACACTTAGCGATTTTCTTGGAGTGATGCTGGAGCGCTGTCCGCTTATACCAATATTTGGTGTGGCAGATGAAATCCTTAAATCCTTTAAATGCAAACCACCAAATCACTTTTGGCCCGTAGGAGAATTTTGTAAGTTTGGAAATCTTCTACTTCCCCTTCAGCTTCTGCTTGGCTTGGCTGGCTAATTGTAACTGAGAACCTCAGAGCTGTTTCTGGTTAAACAGAAAGGTCTCAAAGAGGTTTTATTAGAATAATAATCTGAGCCTGTCAGTGGCAAAAACAGAACTTTTAGTGGACGCTAACTGACGATGCACATTTGTTCTATAGGGTTACATTGCAGCCCGGTCTGTGGCTGCCCGTTACAGCGTTCACGCTTACAACTGGACCAATTTCAAAGATTGTTGTTCCTGTAAGTCACTTACACACAAAAACATAAGAAAATAGGGTTCAGGTTGAAAAAAAAACCCTTTAAGGGCAAAAGATTCTGCAGTGATTGGTGTCGGGTGTGGCCAGCGGGCTCCATAGTCCCCCCAAACGCACGCCAAGGTTGGGATAAAGTTCCTTTGATGTTTATGAAATTTGGTGGAAGCATTGCTCTCATCCTGAAGAACATACATTTTTTTGTAATTTCTTCGTCATTATTTTTGGATTTTGTGCGTTTCATTTTACAAACACATTTGAGGACTTAAGGATGCACGAAACCCTCAAAAGTCTTAAGAAACATTATAAAACAAGATATGTGTAAGTGTGATATGTTTACGTGTGATTTGCAGAACACTGTTGTGATTTTCTTCTTTCTTTGTGTCTGATCCAGGCTGTGGTGTGATGAGCACCATGAACCCCCTCCTCTGCATCACTCTCCTGTTCCTGCATAAAATCCTTCCCTATCTGTTGGCCCACTGAGGAGACTTTAACCAAAATCACATCGACCTGCAACCTTCTCACTTTCTATACCAAAAACAAACACAGCAGTCAGTGCCCACCAGGGGAGCGAGGCTCACATTAAATCTGCTGCAACAAATCACTGCAGGGAGTGAAAGCAATGCAAAAGGACGGAGGAGACTCAAATAACGGAGAACGCTCCTGGGACTTGAAACAGAGATTGGAGCTCCATGACTGTTGAGCAGGCTGAGTGTGTGCTCCCAGTGGATGATGGGAGCATCCCTGCTGATCCACACAACGTGGCCACATGAAGCGCTCCTCTACTCTGCACCTGCTTCATGCATGGCCTCCTCAAACACTCCACACGCAGTATTTCTGCTGTGAGTTCTGTTCATCTAAAGGCTCTGACACACCAACCCGACAACCGACCGTCGGCAGAAAAGGCGTCGTACTGATCAGTCTCCCCGAGTTGGTCAAAAAAGGTGCCTCGGAACACACCGAAGTGAGGCCAACTTGAGCGTACGTTCTACACGTGCGCGAGACGTAATACATCTCCATAACAGCAGGCGGCATTAATCTATATTGTCGCCCAAAAAATTAAAACCGGCAGCTGATTGGATGAACGCGTCACATAGGTCTGGCTTCTCCCGAATTTCAAAGCCAGACCATAATGGCGTCTCGTTCGGAATACGATCTTGTATTTTACGAAAAAAGTTAACCAAAACGTGTTTCTGAAAACATTTTAAGCGTGCAATAGGCCATGCAGCTGCTGTTCATTTCAGATCGACAAAGGTCAGTTTAAAAGATTTTTGTCAGATTTTGAGAGGCGTTCGTCACGCTCATCCCGCTCCTCATTTTCGGTAATTGGTCTTTGAGTCCAACTGCCCACTGGCCGATTCAACAAGTCACGGAACACACGAAACAGACTCGGGTCACTGACCTCGCCAGACTGTCCGACGGACAATAATAGGGTTGGTGTGTCAGCGCCTTAAAGGGGTGATAGAATGATTATATAGGGTATTTCACACTGTTCCTTAAGGTCTCCTAATAGGGTATGTAACATTGGTCGGGCTGAAAATGGCCCGGGTGCTATTCTATGGGCCTTAATGCTACCCTATGGAATGGCCCTATTTGGAACGAGAGCTTTTCTTCCAAATATGGTATGCTCATGAATATTTAGATGAGCTGCGGACTGATTGGTTGAGTGAAGCACATACACACACAGTGGCGACGAGACAGCAGATCTCATATTTCAGACACTTCAATGTTATACATTGTTTGTCTGCTATTTCATTTCACTTTTGAGACTTTTTTTATGCGAGAAATCAACTATGTAAAGCTCAAATATGGGCCGTTTTACGAAAATTGATGGCTAATTGCAAATTTGGTAGGATGGTGTTGGACTTCAGGAGCTCCACACAGTCTGACGAGACAGTGGCAGCCCGCGGCGCTCCATACCCAGGGCAAAGTCACTGTTTCTGGGTTACTGGACTACCAAATGCCAGCAGCCCGGGGCCGGCAGCCCAACGTGACTTTGCCCTGGGTATGGATCGCCGCAGGCTGCCGCTGTCTCGTCAGACTGTATGACAAGGTAAACTCGGTTTTGCATTCTATCACCCCTTTAACACAGCTCACTTCCATGTGAGTCCTACTGCAGACTTAGTCACTTTCATTTGTTAATTGGATCACAATGTAGCCATGTTTTTTCTCTGAAAGGGGGCGATTTGAGGCATCTTTATTAAACAGAACTACTGTTCACCCAGTGTGTTAGTCTGATGTATGCCATGTCCACCCCCCTCCTACACACGAATGCATGCACACACACACACACACACACACACACACACACACTTTTGTTCTCATAGCTGTGTTCTATATGTGAACAAATAAGCGGATATATTTTGATTAAGATGACACATCTTACCATTGTTGTTGTTAATCACTTCCAATAATGTTTATTTTTGTTAAATATATGGTGATCGAAGTGAGACATTTCATTTCTATGAGACAAAAAGTGATTTATTGGTAACTTGCCAACAGCAGTAGAGCTAAAAGTTTATTGTTTTTGTAATAAAAGCGAGATTTCAAAAGTGTTGCAATGTTAATGGCTTTCTTTCACCACAGAGGGTTATTCACACAAGGACAAGGAAATACACAGTAAATGACTTACATGGATCCTCTTTAATCACTTTCAACCCTAGCTTTATGTCCATGCAGGGCTAACTCCACTATTATAAACTGTTTTCAGGTTCTGTATTTTGTGCTCCAACTAGAACATGTTTACATGCTTTAATGTTAAAAAACACTATATCATATCATACTGCCCATGTCTGCTGCACCAGTTTGCCCCCTTTGTCTGAGATGCTCTGTTGGAGCGCCTGTCTCTTTAAGCCCACCCTTCCGAAAATGCCCAGTCTGCTCTGATTGGTCAGCATTCCCATATCTCTGGAGTCTCCTCCTCTGTACTCCGCTGTCACTGCTTCTGTACTAGGCTTGGGCGATCTCTAATATTTTCAAATCATTCAATTGGTCATAAGATATTGTGGCTATGCGGTGGCTTTCACTTTCCACATACATTTTATATCAATACATTCACAAAGGTCTTCTGGCGCTCACGGTGAGGTCATTTCCCTGATAGCACCTATCATTTAGGCTCTCTGAGCCTTTATTTGACAGGTCGCTCTCAGTGTCTTTTAATAGCAGCAAAGTGCCACAGGTGACACTCGTTAGCTCATTAAAGAGATCAAAGGGTTCCCCACTTTGTTTACAAACATGGCCACTGATTACTAAACATGACTTGGCACTTTCGCAGATAGTCAAATTGAGGGCACGCTTTTCCTCATTCCACACACAGTCACACACACAAAACACACACACACACACACACACACACACACAGTGACACAAACAGACACACACACACACACACACACAGACAGACATAAAGAGAGCCACACACACAGTGACACACAGACTAGAGTGGTGATACCAGACCCGAGCCCGACGGGACCCGACGGGCCGGTCCGGGTTCGGACAGATATTTAGAAATTATGTTCAGGTTTGGGTTGGGCTCGGTCACATCAGCGCCATAAGGCATTTGTTGCAAAATGGTGCTGCGGCTCCTTTAAGTGAGCTCAGTGCGTGTGGGTGTGTGTGTGCGTGTGTGTGTGGAAAGTGGGCAGAAGAGAGATAGAGAAAGAGGAAGTAGATGCGACCGAAGCAGAGTTGGTGGAATAAGTTTAAGTTTTTAAGTACACCGTGTGTATTTAAATGCCTTATGGCGCCATATTTATTCATAATTCAAATTTAAAGTCCAAAGAGAAAACGAAGCGAGATCAAATTAAAAATACTATTTTTTTTTAATTTTCCATTTGGCTTTTCCATTTGGATTTAATATTTGGCTTTTCAATTTCAATTTAACATTGGCTTTTCCATTTGGATTTAATATTTGGCTTTTCAATTTCAATTTAACATTGGCTTTTCCATTTGGATTTAAAATTTGGCTTTTCAATTTAAATTTAACATTGGCTTTTAATTTGGATTTAATATTTGGCTTTTCAATTTCAATTTAACATTGGATTTTCATTTGGATTTAATATTTGGCTTTTGAATTTCCATTTAACATTGGCTTTTCATTTGGACTTGACACATGTCAATGTAAATGAGGAGGCATGGCCCAAAGCCTGGTGGGAGGGTCTGAAACGAAAGGGGTGCAGAGGCACTTTATGAACAGCAGGGGGGGCTGACTGCTGGGTAGCACACTGTTGAGCATCTGTCTGCAGCTTCGCTACCAGGTTGGCTTAGCCTCTTATTTCACATGATAGAAACTGATGATGTAGGCTAAACACAAACGACATTTCATGCAACAGTGAAGTTTTCATGTAGTTACTATAATTGGGCCCGTGTTAATGAGGACTAGATTAGGACTGTATTTAAAGCTGATTCTGGTTTCCAACTTCCTGCCCCAGGTGCGTCTGTTTAAAACACAGATGGAGACAACTTCTCTCTTTTGATGTTTTATTTAATTAAGCAACAGTACAAATATGGGTGTGGGTATCTCTGCTACGTGTGTTTGTGTGTTGTCAGATCCCGAGGACACACACACACACACACACACACAATCTCAACCGGGTAGTCATCGTCCGAACTGCGACCTCTCCTTTTTCTTTCTCTCACTTTTTTCTCCAGGTGGTGCGCGCGGTGTGAAGTGCGTGTCCGCGCTATTCTCCGACATGTACTCACAACAATCCCTCCTGATTGACGGCCTTTTGTACAGCCCGTGTAGGCTACTTTTTCGTTCATTTGATTTCCGATTTTAAAACGATATCCAAATTTGATATCCAAACTCCACTGTTGTTGCATAAAATGTAATTTGTGTTTAGCCTAGATCATCAGTTTCTATCATGTGAAATAAGAGGCCAAGCCAGCCTGGTGGCCAAGCTGCAGACAGACACACACACACACACACACACACACACACACACAGTCACACACAGTCACACACACACAAACACACACAAAACACACACACAGAGAGCCACACACACAGTGACACAAACAGACACACAGAAACACACACACACACACATACACACACTTCACTGGTCATGTGCACCTGGGTGCATTTGATTCCGATCTGCGGTCAGTTCCTGCATTTAATTTCATTAGTAATTTTTTGATTTTAAATAAAGGTCCAAGCTGGTAAATTCATTATAACAGGATAGTCAGGATGAGCCAAAAAATAAAGCCTGAACAGGAAAAAAGTCAAACAGGAGTTAATAAGTCACTGATAAGCCACAATTACGCACAGCAGATCCACTGGTTAAATTTTGTATTACCAGCATCAGACTGTTGTGAACTAACCACAGAGCCCCTTTGTGCTTGACTCCACAGCAAATGTGTCATTTTAGTTAATTATTGTGCACAGGTGTGTCCTAATTAACACTCAATGCCTGCATCAGAGCGAAACACACAGCGTGGCACAAACACTGTCCTACACAAAGCATGAATTATGCTGAAGCAAAAGCAGATTTATTCCACCAAAATGCCCCAACAAAAAGGAACCTGCAAGCCAGTTACACCACTATTGCAAACCCTTAGAATGCAAAACCGAGTTTACCTTGTCATAGTTGAATAACGACAGTTCAGTGGGTAAAATGGGCATACAGTAAAGCTCAAAGTCCCATTGACACCTCTTTCCTGTGCAAATCTCACAATTTGAAACTGCCGCTGAAAACGGGCGAATCGCAATGAAGCTAATAGTTGACGTCAACTCGATGGCTGTACCTTAATTGGCTCTGGTCTGTACCTTTGTCATGCCCCAAAATTTACATACAGACTACTGGTCTGAGACCAGGTGGTGTTCTGAATGTAGGTCGCGTAGATCTCAGACACTAGTTTAGCTGCAAGCTAATCCACAAGAATTACAAAGAAGAAAGTTTGGAAGTTTTTCAAGGATATTGAAAATGAACCACGGTCGTAAATACAGTGTTCCAGGCTGTACAACTTAATACTGGCCCATGTGTGTACATGTACACACAGAGAAAAGTGTTTAGAACTTAATTAAGGAGTAGATATTGGACAATGGAGCGGGAGTTGTGGATCTAATGCGGCAGCGCAGAGGACTTGCAATGGGCGGTGTGCTGCTGGAGCTGCTGCCGCTGCTGCTGTGCGGAACTGCCTGCCGGCGGCGGTTCACAGTACGTTGACTTTTATTTTTTGTTCCCAACATGGATCCTTGGGGAACAAGGGCCTGTGGAGCCACCAGGACGAGACATGATAAGAACATATTAGTTACAACTCTGTCTGTGTGCCTGTGGGCTTCACTCTCTGCTAAATGTCACCGCACTGAGACCATGAACTAGCTACAGCGCGAGTTATGATTCCTTGTCTGGAAGTGGAGCTTTTTTATGTCCCAAGGGTAACGTTACAACAACACTAGTTGTTATGAAAGTGTTGAAACTTTGCATTGGTGTGTGTGTGTGTGTGTGTGTGTGTGTGTGTGTTTGTGTGTGTGTGTGTGTGCGCAACACACTGGAGGATGACTGACTGCCTGCCGGGCGGCGGGTTCACAGTACGTTGACTTTTATTTTTTGTTCCCCAACATGGATCCTTGGGGAACAAGGGCCTGTGGAGCCACCAGGACGAGACATGATAAGAACATATTAGTTACAACTCTGTCTGTGTGCCTGTGGGCTTCACTCTCTGCTAAATGTCACCGCACTGAGACCATGAACTAGCTACAGCGCGAGTTATGATTCCTTGTCTGGAAGTGGAGCTTTTTTATGTCCCAAGGGTAACGTTACAACAACACTAGTTGTTATGAAAGTGTTGAAACTTTGCATTGGTGTGTGTGTGTGTGTGTGTGTGTGTGTGTGTGTGTGTGTGTGTGTGTGTGTGTGTGTGCGCAACACACTGGAGGATGACTGACTAAGCTGTAACTAAACTTTGTCTCTGGTGCTTTGTACAGTAACATTAGTTGATGAGTTTATGTGTCGGAGCAGAAATGAAGTTTGAAGCCAGCCGGGGATATATTCTCGTGCCTCGGCTGCTCCAGCCATTCCTGTTCCGGCGCGCCGCTGCTCAGCCGCGTAACGTTAACAGACAGTGTATGATGAAAAGCCAAAAAAGAAAAGGGAAAGGTGGCGCTGAGAAGGTCAGACTCAAAAGGAAAAAAACGGATCGTGTTGCTGTGCTGTGTGTTGTTCATCCCACCCCACCCCCGTGTGTCTTTGCTCTGCAGCTTCGCTCGTTGTAAACCAACCAATCAGCGTGCAGCTTATCTAAATATTCATGATAAAAGGGAGAAAATCTCTCGTTTCATTCTATGGCTATTTCACAGGGTTGCATTAGGGCGCATAGAACAGCACCCCGGCCATTTTCAGCCCAAACAATGTTACATACCTTATTCGGAGACCTTAAGGAACAATGTGAAATACCCTATATAATCATTCTAGTTTAACGCAGCATTGGCTTTTTTTTCTTTCTTTTTTTTAAAGATGATTTTTTTGGCCATTTTTAGGCCTTTATTTATACAGGACAGCTGAAGACATGAAAAGGGAGAGAGAGGGGGAATGACATGCAGCAAAGGACTGCGGATCGGAGTCGAACCCGGGCCTGCTGCGTGGAGGAGTAAACGTCTATATACAGTGGTGTGAAAAAGTGTTTGCCCCCCTTCCTCATTTCCTGTTCCTTTGCATGTTTGTCACACTTAAGTGTTTCGAACATCAAACCAATTTAAACAAAAGTCAAGGACAACACAAGTAAACACAAAATGCAATTTGTAAATGAAGGTGTTTATTATTAAAGGAGAAAAAAAATCCAAACCATCATGGCCCTGTGTGAAAAAAGTGATTGCCCCCCTTGTTAAAACATACTATAACTGTGGTTGTCCACACCTGAGTTCAATTTCTCTAGCCACACCCAGGCCTGATTATTGCCACACCTGTTCACAATCAAGGCATCACTTAAATAGGAGCTGCTTGACACAGTAAGGTCCACCAGAAGATCCTTAAAAGCTACACATCATGCCGAGACCCAAAGAAATTCAGGAACAATTGAGAAAGAAAGTAATTGAGATCTATCAGTCTGGAAAGGGTTATAAAGCCATTTCCAAAGCTTTGGGAATCCAGCGAACCACAGTGAGAGCCATTATCCACAAATGGCGAAGACATGGAACAGTGGTGAACCTTCCCAGGAGTGGCCGGCCGCCCAAAATTACCCCCAAGAGCGCAGCGACGACTCATCCAAGAGGTCACAAAAGACCCCACAACAACGTCCAAAGAACTGCAGGCCTCACTTGCCTCAGTTAAGGTCAGCGTTCATGCCTCCACCATCAGGAAAAGACTGGGCAAAAATGGCCTGCATGGCAGAGTTCCAAGGAGAAAACCACTGCTGAGCAAAAAGAACATCAAAGCTCGTCTCAATTTCTCCAGAACACATCTTGATGATCCCCAAGACTTTTGGGACAACATTCTGTGGACCGATGAGACAAAAGTGGAACTCTTTGGAAGGTGTGTGTCCAAGTATATCTGGCGTAGAAGGAACACTGCATTTCATAAAAAGAACATTATACCAACTGTAAAATATGGTGGTGGTAGTGTGATGGTCTGGGGCTGTTTTGCTGCTTCAGGACCTGGAAGACTTGCCGTGATAAAAGGAACTATGAATTCTGCTGTCTACCAAGAGATCCTGAAGGAGAATGTCCGACCATCTGTTCGTGTACTCAAGCTGAAACGAACTTGGGTTCTGCAGCAGGACAATGATCCTAAACACACCAGCAAGTCCACCACCGAATGGCTGAAGAAAAACTAAATGAAGACTTTGGAGTGGCCTAGCCAAAGTCCTGACCTGAATCCTATTGAGATGTTGTGGTATGACCTTAAAAAGGCCGTTCATGCTCGAAAACCCTCTAATGTAACTGAATTAGGACAATTCTGCAAAGATGAGTGGGCCAAAATTCCTCCAGGACGCTGTAAAAGCCTCATTGCACGTTATCGCAAACGCTTGGTTGCAGTTGTTGCTGCTAAGGGTGGCCCAACCAGTTATTAGGTTTAGGGGGCAATCACTTTTTCACACAGGGCCATGATGGTTTGGATTTTTTTTTCACCTTAATAATTAACACCTTCATTTACAAATTGCATTTTGTGTTTACTTGTGTTGTCCTTGACTATTGTTTAAATTGGTTTGATGTTCGAAACACTTAAGTGTGACAAACATGCAAAGGAACAGGAAATGAGGAAGGGGGGCAAACACTTTTTCACACCACTGTATGGGCACCCGCTCTACCAACTGATCTATCCGGGCGCCAAGCATCAGCTTTTTTTAATACAGCTGTGTACACTGTGTTGTTGTGGAGATAGGTCTGGCAATGAGATATACAAATGGCCTGCCCGTTGTGCCCCTTTCACACCAATGACCAGGGTTTCACCAGGGTTGTCTGATCAGGGTTCATCCCTCCTTTTGGAAATTCAAACCAAGCCAGTAAACATGGGTATATTCCTGGTCGTGACAATTCAGAAATAACCTGGATGAACCCGCAAGCAACGCATAACAATAACCTTAAGTTCTAGAAATGGACGGGCTTTAAACATCATATTCAGTGAACAGCTTACAGCAGCTGTATCTAAAACCATCTGGCCAAAGGACAACAGTTGAAAATTAGCCGGCTGGCTAACACTGGCACATTTACAGAAATGTTGATAACGTGTGTTGTCCTTTATAAAATAAAGAATAAGAATACCAGCAGAACTGTTTTGTAGCTACTCAAAATTGTCATTGTACAGAAGAGAGAGAGAGAGAGAGAGAGAGAGAAATAAAGCTATTTGATGATGGTTCCGCAGTGATTACATTCTGATTTCTCCTCCTGCATAGTTATTGCAGATTTATTGTAGATTTTTGACTATTTTAAGACGAAGTGAAAACATTTCTCTTTGTTTGATTTCATTTAAAGTAAAGATGAGCTTTGCTGTTGTCTTCACGACTCATTTTAAAATAGACAGAGAGAAAAAAGAAAGATTTGTGCTACGCGGCAGCCACACTTAACTGCAGTCTGCAGACGTTTACCACTCTGCCGAACGGATGTCGCTCGCTTGCCACTGCGGTGCCACTGTTATAACACCTACAACTTTCATACAATATGGCTATTATTCAACTCAGACATTTATATTAATTAATACAATTATCACTTTTCCACATGTCTTACAACTTCACCTTCTTCTTAGACATTTTAACCAGCCATCCAGTTAGCACTTTAATTATTCCACATCTTTTTTTACATTAGTGGTGTTATTCAACTTGAATGAAATTCAAGTTAATTAAAACCATTCATACTTTTCCAACTATTCTCACTGCTTCAACTTCTTCTTACGGATTTCAGCTATTAATCCAGTTTAGCTTTAGCAATTTAGCTATTCAGCATTCCCATGCATTTTCTGCAGGAAATTCATTTTCTAGTTGCAGCAGCATATTTTGTTACTTCTGTTGAGAGACTTTCCAAATTTAATAGAATGTTCTCTAAATTTAAAAATGCCATTTAGAGAGAAACTTTTCCTGCATTACATCAGATATAATGGCTTTAACATCATCATGAAAAGCCTGGCATTTTAATAAACTAGAAATACATTTTTAGTACCATTTGTGTCTATAACATCCACCAGTAGTTTTAAAAGACAGCTTAATAACAGCGTGATCCGTGAGAGGAGCTGCAGCTATACAGCAGTCAGAAATATAGCTTAGCATCGGTAAAGAAATTAGCCAGAAGCCTATTCTAGATTTGGTTGTATCATTTGGTTTAAACCAGGAGTATTGTCTGATATCTGGATTTGTAAAACGCCATGGACCTAATAGATTGTGAGTGCAACAAAGACCAGCTAGGACAGGATTCAATGAGCTGTTTTGAGATTTTGGAGGATTTCTATCAAAGTCATCATTAACCATATTGAAATCCCCTGCTATAACAACGTTAGCAGTTGGATAAATAAGCTTAAGGGATTAAATGGCATTAGAGACATCTAAAATCAGCTGTTTGGAGAGGTCATGTGACCGTCAACCGCAATGGTCGCTCAGAGCTAGAGCTCCTCACCTACCTCCGTATTTTCATTGAAAAACCAGGTCTATTCCTTCTTCTTCGATGTCAGTCGTTTTATTTGTTACCACAGTGACTCAGTGAAATGTCTGCAGGCGCAAGAAAGCAGGTCTTGTTGTTGTCGTCGTCTAAGTAATTTATCCAGACACAGAAATCTGCTAACATGGCGGCGGCTAACATGGCTACTGATGCTAGCGCGGACCTACACATGGAAAACATTGTAGCCAAGGTCTTGGAGGGGTAACGAAGTGTGCTTGAATCGGTGGTCCACAGTACAGTGAGCGCTAGCAGAAATTAATACCTCGCTGCAACACATCAGGACAGAGCTTGAGAGGCAGGGAGCTACGGTATGTGATCTGATGCAACAAATGGACAAGACGCAGGGGAATAACAGGCAGATGAGAAACATGGTGAGTGGAAATTTGAGCATAAGCTAGCCGAAATGGAAGACAGAGTCCGATGCAACAATGTACGCATCATTAGACTAAAAGAGGGCAGCGAAAAGGATGACCCAGTTAGGTTCCTGCAAGATCAGTTACCGGTGTGGATCCCCTCCTTACAGAACAGGGCTATCATCAAACCTGACAGAGCACACAGAATCTACGGCAAGGGTGCAACGACACATACTCAGATTTTCAGGTGTTTGAGATAACAGGACCGCCAAGCAATCCTACAGGGGGCAAGACAAGTCCGGTAGGGTACACAAGACATGTATGTGTGTATATTTTGAAGATGGCTGAACTTTCAATCCTTTCAGTTAACATCAAGGGGCTAAACGGGCTGATTAAATGAGCTACTTAAGACTACTTAAGAAGAAAGAATATAGATGTAGCGCTTATACAAGAGTCACATTTATGTAAAAGAGATGTAAATCACCTACAAAATAATTACTACAAGATTGCTGCTTCATCCAGTGACGACACCAAAACCAAGGGCTCCATTGTTTTACTGTCGCGGAAATGCGCACTCACTAAATAAAAGATAAAATTAGATAAAAGTAGTATCAGGCAGGATATCTTATATATGCACCACAATAAGTAGTAGGAAAATAGCCTTTGTTTCGGTATGTGCACCGTCATGAGGTAAGCTTTTTCCCGCGTCTAACCAATGAATTGCTCTCTCTCAATGAATATTCACTAATTATAATTATAGGGAGAGACATGAATGCAGTGCTAGATTTAAATCAGGATAGATCAGGGGGCAACATCAGACATGTTCAGAGCAGTTGTAGAATCCCACCATTTTACAGATATATGGAGGATGCACAATCCTACTAGCAAGGATTACACCTTTTTTTCCGCACGTCACCTCACCCACTCCCGCATTGATAATATTTTGTGTTCTAGTGAGCTTAAGGCAATGTTTCACACGATAGCAATAGAACCAGCAATTCTGTTTTATCACAAACAGATCTAGAAGGTGGCAATTTAATAACTCCCTTCTCCAGAACACAGCTTTTGAGGCAGAGTTTAGAGCCAAACTGGCTGAGTTTATATCAATCAATACTGACTCAGTTTCGGACCCGGCATTCATTTGGCAAGCAACTAAAGGATTGTACTATATTAGAGATTTCACATCTTCCTTCGCTGTCAATTTGAAGAGAAAAAGAGAGGCAAGGATTGCGGAGTTGGAAGAATGTTCGAATCTCTAGAGCAGTCTCTACAGACGTGTTTTTCTAAATCTACACATACTCTTTTAGTCACAAGTCGAACAGAGCTAAATGATTTGCTAAGAAGGAGAGCTGAATTCATAATGCACAGAGTGAGGCAAAATTATTATTTTAATGGTTGCAAACCAAGCAAATTGCTGGCTCTGAAATTAAAACAAAGCAAGTCCATAACTACTATCAGTAGCATCTGCACAGACAGAGGTATGTCAACAAATCCTAAACTATCAACGGCACTTTGATTTGATTTGATAGCTTTTATTTTGAACATGTAAATAAAACATCATAAAACAATAGTAATAAAAAAAGATTAAAAATAAAACTCCATAATTCCCAGTAATTAAAGAACTCTATTTACACATGCAAAAAGGAGTAGGAAGAACACTTATGTACTCCTACCCCTTTGTACCCTTTCTATCATAGTAAATAAATTAGCTACAAAATAACAAGTCTATAGAGATAATAAATCTGTAATCAATGAAAATATATTTTCAGAAGTTCTATTCACATTCATATATTTACCCATACACAACAATATTTATACACATACCACAAATTGTTCAATATAAGCCCAGGTTATTAATTGCACTGTATTTCTCTGTACCTCTGGAATATCATTTCTTTCAACATCTTTTTGAATTCGAATATGTTTATACAATGCTTTAATTCATTATTTAGTTTATTCCACAATTTAGTGCCACTGACAGATAAACAGTTCGAAAACTGGGAGTCTTCAAATTTGACTTTCCCCTTAATTCGTAGCCCCCTCTCTTTCATAAAATCTTTTCTGTATTTTGCCAGGCAATAAATTGTTTCTTGCCTTGAACATAATTACTACTGTTTGAAATTTGACTAGGTCAAGTAATTTTAATGCTTTAGACTGTGAAAATAGTGAATTGGTGTGCTCCAAGTATCCAGTGTTATGAATTATTCTTATTGCTCTTTTTTGAAGTATAATTAATGATTTAAATGAATTTTGATATGTGTTTCCCCAAACCTCTACACAGTAATTTAAATATGGTAACACCATTGAACAGTGCAAAATGTGGAGTGATTTGTTGTCTAAAATCTGCTTTGCTATAGCCAAGACTGAAATACTTCTAGACAGTTTTGTTTGGATATATTTTATGTGAGATTTCCAGCAAATCTTGTCATCTATAATTACTCCAAGGAATTTAATTTTGTATACTCTTTCTATATTGACACCTTCTATCTGTAACTGAACTTGATTGCTTGATTTACGATTGCCAAATATCATGAATTTAGTTTTACTCACATTTAATGATAACTTATTTGTGTCAAACCACTGTTTTATTTTTATGAATTCTGAAGTAATTATGTCCAGGAGTTGCTGTAAATTCTGACCAGAACCAAAGATGTTTGTCGTCTGCAAATAATACAAATTTCAATAATTCAGATACTTTACATATATCGTTTATATAGAGGATAAATAGTTTTGGTCCCAATACTGACCACTGGGGGACACCACATGCAATGTCCAAACATTCTGATGTATAATCTCCCAACTTCACAAATTGTTGCCTGTCTTTTAAATAACTGCTTAACCAATTCAACACTATCCCCCTAATCCCGAGCCGTTCCAATTTATTAATTAATATTTCATGATTAATTGTATCAAATGCTTTTTTCAAATCAATAAATACCCCAACTCCATATTTCTTTTTGTCTGTGGAATTTGTGATTTCTTCAATGAGATCAGTTAAAGCTAGTGATGTTGACCTATTTTTTTCTGAATCCATATTGACTATCAGTAAGTAATTTGTATTTATCTATGAATTTGTCTAATCTGTCATTGAAGAGTTTTTCTAAAATTTTTGAGAATTGAGGCAGTATAGAGACCGGCCTGTAATTTGTGAAGTGGTTTATCTCCAGTTTTGTACAAAGGTATAACTTTTGCTGTTTTCATTTTAGTTGGAAATTTACCAGTTTGGAATGACAAATTAAAAATATGAGTTAATGGTTTTGAGATCCCATCAATTACATTTTTTACTATCTTGATATCTGTTTCATTACAATCAGTGGATGCTTTAGTTTTGCATTTTTTTAAAATGTATATTATTTCTTTTTCTTCTACTGCTTTAAGAAACATTGAACATTGATTTCTTTCAGTAAGATCCTTATATCTGTTATCGATTATCTGCGGAATAGGGATTTTTCCAGCTAGATCTGGTCCAACATTTGCAAAATATTTATTAAAATTATTGACCACGTCCTCCATATTATTAATGTTCTTTTCTTTACAAGTAAAATACTGGGGATAATTAGACTGTCTGGTGCCCTTTCTTATAATACTATTTAGTATATTCCATATACCCTTCATATTATTTTTATTATTATCTAATAGTTTACGATAGTAGTCTCTCTTACAAGTTCTCATAATCTTAATTAGCTTATTTTTATATTTCTTATATTTATGTTCTGCTTCTATAGTTCTGTGTTAATAAATTCTCTATAAAGTGTATTCTTTTTTTTACAGGCATTTTGTAATCCTTTACATACATAGTCTATCACTATATTTTTGTTTTCTGCAATATTTCTTTATCGGACAATTCTTATCATATAATAATTTCAATATTCTTAGGAATTCATCATATACTTTATCAATATCTTTTTCCTTATATATTATTTCCCAGTCTTGTAAAAGCAGATTATCTTTCAGTGCAACCATAGACTCTTCTGTTCTGACCCATCTGAATAGAGGTTTATTGTACTTTTTAGATGTATAGTTACTGTTGTAAACTGTAAAAACTGGTAAGTGGTCACTGATGTCATTTATTAATAGTCCACTCACTGTATTGTTATCTATGTCATTTGAAAAAATATTATCAATTAATGTTGCACTGTGGGAAGTAATCCTGCTGGGTCTGTTAATTTTGGGAAAAAAGCCCAGACTGTACACTGTATTGATAAAGTCCTCTGTCATATTGTGCTTATTTGGATTTAGCAAATCAATGTTAAAATCACCACAGATGAACATAACTTTCTGATTTGTTTTTGTAAATTGTTCCTCCATCCAATCCTTGAATAAATCAATATTAGAACCTGGTGATCTATAGATGCAACTTACAATAACATTTTTCTTTTTTCCCCTACAAACTTCTATTGTAACACATTCGAGTAAATCATCTACCACTGTTGACATTTTTTCCACCACCTTGTAATTGAATTTTTGGTCCACATACAAAGCCACACCACCCCCATTCTTGTTTTCTCTGTTAATACAACACATTTCATATCCTTTCATTTCAAAATCTGAGCCCTTTTTACTGTTTATCCAAGTTTCCGATATAGCAATTATATTGAAAGGCTGTTTGAACTGATTTAAATAATGTTTAATGTTGTGAAAGTTAGCATATAGGCTTCTGCTGTTAAAGTGGATTATTGATAATTGTTTTTCGGTCTTAACTAAACTATTGAACTGTTCATTATTGTAATAAAAGCAATTGCTGTTGGTGTTGAGGAAAAAGTTGTTTACAGGATCAATATCATTTTGCAAGTTCTGTGAGTGATGTTCCGTGTATTGAAAGGTGTTCAGCTCTAGTTTGTAAAGATCAACAATCCTCTGTAGTAGTTGATTATCTCCAGTACATGTATGAGTTGTGAAAAATGTCATGATACGATCAGCGATTCAGCATACCTGGTTGTAGATTAAATATTTCTTGTCTATTTTGGTGTACTGGACCGGGGATGGATGATCAGTTTGTCTTGTTGTAAATAAGCAATGTCCCCTCTTTCTCTCGCTGCTCTCAACTCCGGCATCAGTTCCTTCCTTGTTCTTCTGACAGTATCCGTGAAGTCCTCGTTGATGAAGATTTTGGATCCTTTCAATAACTTAGTGCGTTGTAGTATGGCAGATATGTCCTTGTGCCTCAGAAATTTCACCACAATTGGCCTTGTTCTGTCTCCTCCAGGTTTCCCTGTACGGTGGGCCCTCTCCACTTCCACCTGTCGCTGCAGCTGTAGTTTCTCCGCCAATACTTTTTTCACTTTCTCCTCAGATCTCACCAGGTGCCTCCTGTATTCCCTCAAAAACGAGGTTGTTACGTCTGGATTGTCCCTCCAAATACTCCATTTTGTCAGTGACAGCCAATAAACTGTCACAAACTTTAAAGATGTCTGACTGCATGGCATTGCAGCGTTCGGTTTGCTTCGCTCTATCAGTTTTAATGTCATCCACATCTTTTTGTGTAAATTGCAAACTGGTTTTTATGTCCTGTAGACAGTTATTAGTTATTGCATCCAGTCTGCTGTTTGTGGAGTCCATAATGATTTTAACAAAGCCTTTGAAGTTGTTATGTTGTTATTCAAGCAGCGCCACAAACATTTCCTTTTGTTGCTGCATCAGTTCATTTACATGCGTGAGTGACACATATTCTTCATCCGATTTCACTTCAGCTTTTGCCTTTAGTGGCATTTTACCGTTTTTGTGATGTGTAGAAGATCTGGTGAACTCTTCAGGTGAAAAAGTTCAGTTGTCTTCAGTTATTGTACAGCTGATGAAGCTTTCCAGTCGGCTGGTGACTTCCTTAAGTCACTAAATTAGTAACTATTAGAATTAATTCCTTGGTAACTTCGTGGAGACATCCAGTGATTGAGCACTTGTCGTGCCTGAAATCATCTCCGACCTTCCAATCCTTTTATTCAAAGTTGTATGCGTCCTGCTGCAATCCAGATCCGACACAGTGCCAGGAGTTCTTAAAAGAGCTAAATCTGCCTCGTATTGAACCAGAAGAACTGGGTCAACCTATAACGTTAGAGGAACTTAAATCAGCATTAAAAACAGTTAAAAAAGGGAAAACACAGGGGCTGGATGGAATTCCATCAGAACTTCTTCTACAGTACTTTGACATATTAGGACCTATCATTTTACAAGCTTTAACTTCAGCCATAGAGATGGGTACTTTTCACCAACAAACCAACACTGCACTAATTTCTGTTATACCCAAAAAGGGCAAAGATCTTACAGAGTGCTCAAATTACAGGCCCATCAGCCGTATTGGGACTGATATTAAGCTCTATTCCAAAGTCTTGGCACTCCTCTAAGAACACTTTATTGAGAAGCTAGTCCACCCCGACTAATCAGGTTTCATACCAAAGCGTCACGG